>NW_024580670.1:3752929-3942396 GCF_017639235.1 Corvus kubaryi
CCGCTCCGGACTAGCAGCGCAGCGCAGCCCGGCGCCCTCCCTCCTCCCCCTCCCCCCTCGCTCCCTCCCCGGCAGGGCCGGCGGCGGGGCCGCCCCCATTGGCCGCGGCGCGGCAGCAGCTCCGCCCGCCGGAGCGGCGCGGCGCGGGGAGGGAGAGAGGGAGGAGGAGGAGGAGGGAGGGCGCCGGGCTGCGCTGCGCTGCTAGTCCGGAGCGGAGCCTGGCAGCGGCAGGAGCGGCGGCGCGGGGTGCGCAGCAGCCGGAGCCTGCTGGACGGAGGCAGCCCCGTCCCCCCGCCCTCCCTCCCCTCGCCTCTTTCTTTGTGCGCAGGGCAGGGGCGGCCCCGATCCATGGTCATGGGCGACAAGAAGAGCCCGACCAGGTGAGCGGGGGCGCGGGGGCGGGCGGGGAGAGGCGGTAAGATGGAGGGAGCGCGGCGCGGCCGCCTCTGCCTCTGCCCCGGCCCCGGCCGAGGGGATGGCGGCGGGTAGGCCCCGGCTGGCAGCCGCCGGCGTGTGCTCGGCCGCGGCGGGGGGAGGCGGCGAGGGGCGCCTAAGATGGAGGGAGCGAACAGGGAGGGGGCGGCGAGCCCGCGCCGCCCCGCCAGGTACGCGGGGGGCCGGGGCGGGGGGGGGGGGGCCGCGGGCGGGGAGGGAGCGAGGGAGGCTCCTAAGATGGAGGGAGCGTGGAAGGGCAGCGGGAGGAGGAGGAGGAGGAGGAGGAGTGCCGGTGTCTCCCAGCCTGCCGCCGGTGCCAGGGCTGGTGCGGTGCGAGCGCAGCCATGGCGGCTCCGCTCGCTCGCACTCCCCGCTCCGCGCACTCGCCGCTCCCAGACAAAGGGAGGTTTAACAAGGTGGAGGAGGGAACGCGCCTCCCAGCCCGCAAACTCGCCCACCCACCCTCCCACCCTCCCGCCGCGGGCGGGGGGACGCGGGCGGCCCGGCCCGGCGGGGCCGGGGCGGAGCGCGGCGCCCCCCGCACCTCTCCGGGCCCGGCCCCGGTCAGGGTTTGTCGGCTGCTCCCGGCCCCGCGGGAGAGCGGCGGTGCGAGCAGGCGCTGGGTTTCGGGGCTCTGTAACATGGTTTCTCATGTGTGTGTTTTCTTTCTCTCCTCCTCCTCCTCCTCTCCCTCCTCCTCCCGCCGCCTCTCTCCTCCTCCCCAAACACACACGTACACACACACGCTTCCCCTCTCCCTCCCCCTCCTCAAGGCCGAAAAGGCAAGCTAAACCTGCAGCCGACGAAGGCTTTTGGGATTGTAGCGTGTGCACCTTCAGGAACAGCGCCGAAGCCTTCAAATGCAGCATCTGCGATGTCAGGAAAGGCACCTCCACAAGGTACGTCCGCACCTTTCAACGCGGCTTGTGGTCCGCGCTGGGCTGCGCCGACTTGTTGATTTTTTTCGCTGTTGCCTGGATATCGGCTGGTTTCATCCCCTCTCTCCCCCGATGCAGTCCCTTCTGTCCCCGTTCAAAAGCTTGTGGATTTTAAAAATTCTCTTTCAAGCGTTTAATTGGAGCTGGAAGATGTGTTTCGTGGATGTGGCAGCAACCTGAATATTTTTGTTGTTCTGCGCTTTTTTGTTGTTGTTGCTGGTGTACAGAGAACCTTTTGGAGATGCACAGCCAGCCAGAAACGCTCTGACTGTGGTTTGGGGCAGGTGGTTTTCTGTGGTTTGGGTGGAGGTTTACCTGTGTTTTCTACAGGAGTAGAAATGACTGAGGATTAGGGAGTGAGAAAGGAAACGGCTGAAACTAAAGATGCCGTGAGAATAACTCTCTCCCTGAGATGTTGATCTCTCGGTGACTGTTGTCATCAGAAAGGAATCGGCTTTGTGCTCAGTGTGGGAATGGTGCGGGTTTCTGAAAGCTTTAGCTGTCAGGTCTCTCTGATTGCCTTGTTCCGAGAAACTGTGAAGGTCTTTATGAGGCGGTGAATCTGACATGGAATAGTTAATTTAATCTCAAAAAAAAAGCTCCCAAACTTGCCAGTTCTCAGTTAGAGGGTTCAGAAAGTTTGTCCTGGATGTATCAGTTGACGCTAAAGCAGGCATGTGGTGCTCTGCTTTCTTTCTTCTTGTGATTTGTTCTACCATGTTGATTTCTGATTTTTGTTAATATTGTACCTTCCAAATTTGAGTTCCCATTGCGGTGCTCTGCCAAAGAAATAGTCTGTGAGGTTTCCATTGTGAAAGGCGTCGTTTTCCTTGAGTGCAGCTGTGTATTGAGGTGCTCTCATCAGCAGGCTGTTTGCATGACTTGGCTGTCTTGGCTTGATTGACAAAGGAGGTGAAAGCGTGTTGGGTTGTTATTGTTCGCACTGTGCTTTAGACAATGTGAAGTGCCTACATTTTTAATGGGGAGCATGTTTTCGGGCCATTGAAACTCTCTGAGTTACAGTAACAGAGCGCTGTAGTGCTTCACTGTGTGTTTTGTGATGCACATCAGCTACAAGTATCTGTTCTTATTACAAAATGTACAGAGGTGTTGAACTCAATCCGGTTGTAAATAGCGTGGTTAGAGCATTGAGTAAGGTCCAGCTTTGGGACAGCGGTGTTCTGTGTGTACCTGGAGCTGATTCTTGACTTGTTCAGTCTCATTTTGTCGTGCAGCTGAACCTTCCCAGCACGTTTGATTGGTGTGTGTTTCTGTTTCCTTGGCTTCCCCGTTGGCTCAGGTGGAATGTGTTGCTCCTGCAGTCGCCTGGTCCCGAGCCGCTCCTCCGGAGCACGGCTGTGCAGTCCCCACACGCTCCCGCAGTGTCACACCACTGCCTGGGTGTCAGTGGGAGGAGAGCCCTAATCAGATATAGAGCCCAGATGGGATGTATCCTGTATCAGACACTGTTATTTTCATTGGCCACCATGCTGCTGTTCATTTGGAGAGCATCAGCCTGCTTTCACATGCCCTTACGTTTTTATTTTTTTTAAAGATAATTTTCAAACTGTTTGTTGCAGCAGTAGGATGGTTTGTCTTTTAAAGGGCCATTAAGAGCGATAGCAGTCGATGATTTCAGGTTAAGAGCTGTAGCCTTACTTGCAGATGTGATCCTCGGGTCTAGAACATTGTAATTCTGTTTAGCTTTTAATGGACCCTTATGAATGGCTTCTAATTTTAATTCATTTAATTCATCAGCTTTCTATTCATTTTTGCTGCTTTTAAAATTGCTTTTGTTTGTAGAATTTGAGAAAGTATTTAAAATATTCAATGGCCCATCATGTCTTCTTGCATATTTATATAATTTATGAATAAATATAACAGAAAGCAGGAGTGATTGAGTGTTGTGAGAGAGCATTGTGTGTTGGGAAGTTCTGGGAGGTCAGAGCTATTTGTGATGTTACTTTGAATGTTATAGTATGTGATGTACGAGTCAATGCCAGGAAATTATTCAGAATTTTTTAAATAAATGACTGATGTAAAGATGAGTTATGATTGATAATTTATTACTTGAAATATAAGGTGTCTGATGAGCTTGACTTTTAAGTTGCAATTTGACAAGTTGATGACACTTTTCCACAGTTAAAACTGCCTTGCTTCATTGTGACTTACTTCAATAACACTTACAGGAAATTTATCAAACTCACTTTAAAAAAAAACTCAACCAAGTAGTGAAAGACATGGTGAGGCAACTGTTTTTCATCAAATTATTGTGTTCAATCACAGCATGCCCAGGGTTTTTTTTTTTAAGATCTGGTATGACCTACTTCCCCCCTCCCTCCACTGTGAAACCAGTTATTTGTTGTGGAATTTACTTTGGCTGATAAATATTCTCTGATTTAAGAACTGGTGAGGCCCTTAGCTAATTCTCACCGTGTGTATATTTCTTCAGACTCAATATAATCTGTTGGCATGTGGGAGGGGTGGCTGGCAGCAGTTAGAAGTTTTATCTACTCAGATCCAACTATCCCCTTTCCCTAGGATCTCGTAAATGGAGCTTCAAACAGCAGTGAGTTTTAGAGTTGACCTGCCAAGTCAAAATCATTGTAGAGGCTAAACAGTTAAATTGCACTCAACTGTTTTTTCAAGGAGCTGTTTATAAATATTTCAGGTGCACTTTTAAATAAAAATTAGGTCAAATCCATCTCTGAAGAATTGTTTTGCAAAGATTACATTAAACCTGTAGCACTTGAGTACTGGATTTGTTACAGTATGTCACTAGCTTCCTTTCCTCACCTGGATTCTTGCTATTTTATGGTTAAACTTTTATCACTTTCTATTTAGGCAAGTATGTTGAGTTTTTTTTACTTCTGTGAGGATGATGGCAAAGACACCAGCTCTGTTCATCACAGCGCTCAGCTGGGTGAGATGATGATTTAGCTGGCTGGGGAGTGAGCAGTGGGCAGCTGTTAGCTGGGGTTTATAGTGCCTTATTCCTTTCCTGGAGGTTGTTATTGGTGTCACAGCACAGGGAACTGGTGCTGGTCACCACTTTCACTGGTGTCCTGTGGCTCTTCTGGTGGTTTGCTCTGGTGTAGCAACACCAGCTCCTGCACTCAGGAGAAGACTGGAATTGAAGCTTCTGCTGGGAAGTTTGCTCCAGAGATGCATGTTCCTTTCCAATATCCATTACTTCTTCAAACACGGAAGGAAAGTTTGCTTTGGATTTCCTAAGAATGCGAGGGCAGGATTTGGCCTTGTATTTCCTGTGAGTTCCTATTTGGGGGTAGGTGATGGCTCTCTGTTTCTATTTGTTTTTCTTAATGGCATTCTTGCTCCTCTTCTCCTTTGGTTCTCTGATGGTTTACATATATTGTGTTCCCGTACACCTCTTGTAACTTCCTCTCTCCTCCCAGGCAGGGCTGTGAAGTATTTCTACTTGGGATTGTTTTCAGACTTCATTGTGAAGGAGAGTATTTGCTCCCCTCCTTATGATTTCAGAGAAACTGGTTTTTGAAACTTTCTTTTTGGATGAATAGGCAAGCGATGTGATGTGGTGGAGCTTCTCTGATGTTATTTTTTTCTCTAAATTTGGGATGAATACTTTCCTTTTCCACACTCCACATCCTCTTATCATGAATGTGCCTTGAGTAGAGAGAAATGCACTTAAAGTCAGTGGAAAATGTGAAAGCAACAATTGTATGTCTGATATGCAAATTAACAAAGCAATGGGAGCTTTTAGTACAAATTTGAGTTGAAATGTGTGTGTCCTCTGCAAGGTATGAATTGAACAAGCATTTCTGTTTTATTTGTTGCTAACACCTGTATGCCTGAAGTGCAGGGGTTGGAGTTTGCATCAAATGATGTGAATGTACACTTCATTGTGGAGAGCCCAAGGAGTGATATCAGTAGTGCTTCACCCTTTTGCCATCCTTATTTTTGAGGGGAGACCGAGCTAAAACTGTTTATATTTATGAACTGAATTCTCTTGTATGGAACAGATGTCTCAGATACTGGCCTTTGTTTCTCTTTAGTTCTGTAGAAAATTCTCATGTTTGCAAGATCTGAACTACCACCTTGAAGGATGCAAACTACTGTCCATGTCACTATGGAAAAGTATTTTCTTCTGCATCCAAGCTGGGCTGACCAGAATAGGCACCAGATAGTCCTGCTATTCCTGGAATGAGGAATCAGGCTTATGATCCTGACCTTCATACAACTAATATGTGCCCTGCTTATTTGCCATGTGTTTGCAGGACTGTTCTGAAAACCCTTGCATGATGTGTGGTTGTGGTGTAGGTTGGAAGCCAAGTGGTTTACTTTGGTTCTGTCAAGTTAGCTTTCACCTGCATTAGGGTGGGTTTTATTTAGCATCATAGCTGGCCTTTAAGTGGCTTAATTTCCATAAAAGTGAAATACAGAACTTGTCTAGAAAAAAGCTGTTGTGGAAGTGATGTTGGTGCTTTTACTCTGGAATATTTGTTTTACTATTTGGCTGTTTAAATCTATTGTTAAATCATCCCTGTTTTTCCTGTTGATTGCTGAATTTAAATGGCTGTTGGATTAGGAGGAGTGAAGCATGGGCTCTATCAGCCTGGAGTTGTGCCATTGTTCCACTGGACCATCCATATCCTGAGGATGTGTCCCCTCAGGGACTGCTGTTCTGGTAATGGGGGTGCAGTGTTACTCTGCCTGGGTACTGCTGAGTGCTGGAATGCACAATACCTATTTGCAAAATGTTTGCCCACGTGCTGGGAGTTGCTGAAATCTCTGTTGTCTCATACCTTCTTTGCCAGCACTGCCTAAAAGTAAGTGGCTGTTACTTTGTGGATTTGGGGAGTACTTCTGTAGGTCTGGCAAACCCACCAGGGCAGAGGAGCCAAGGGCAGGAGCAAACACCATCTGACAAGCAGACAATGCTGATGGTTCACAGCAAATCCTTGATTCTGGGGCTGTGGTTTGACAACACACCAAGTTGGAATCTGTGACTTGTATTGCAGGACCACATGTGTCTCGGCCACATGGCTTGGAGTACTGATCCATTATAAACTGACTTCTGGTACAGATTCGTGCTACACTTATTTTTTAAACTAGCATGAAGTTAGTCTGTGAGGCTTCAGCTGAGCAGATGAAACTGTTCAGCTTCAGATTATCTGTCAGCCTGGTGCAAGCATAACCCTGGCATAAGATCTGTGTCTTGTACTTTGGCTGTTTGAAAGAAGTGAGAGTTGTGTCCTGATTTGCTCTTTATGGTGTTTGGCTCTGGCATTAATGATCTCATTACCATCACCCCAGGATTTCTCTTAGATCTCAGCACCTCTGGGAAATAATTCTCAGCGGGGAGAATCCTCAGTGTTGACGTGCAGCACCAAGGCAATACCCCTTTGCTATGGTTGTCAAATTTGGGTACCTGAGAAGCTGTGGGTGGCAAATGCAGTGGGGAGTATGGTGGTTCCCATGACTCACTTTGCTTCCACCACTGTGGTTTTTTCTCAATGTCTTACTAAGGAATAACAGCTATATCTGTTGTTTTCCTTTTTTTATTAGGGTAAAAAGATCTATTTGTTAAATAGTAAAATCTTCAGCGTGGATAAGGGGTGTTGATAATATTTATGTAGATTACCCGTTTGGGTTAAGTAATTGTGGGTGGTAGGGTTTAGTGTCAATCTCTGATTTCTCTTGAAGACTCTCTAAAGATCTAATGGATAAACTGCGACACTGAGCATGTTAATACATCACTGATGATATGCAGCGTGGATATTATTCATTTCTCCTTTCTTCCATAGGCTGCTTTTCTGGGAGACGGGAATCTAAATCAAAGTATGTATGTGCGTGTAGGAGGAGAGGGCATGCAACTCTCTTTTATTGCTGTGAGCAGACACTGCGTCCACTGGGATGCTGACCCCTGGCTCCCAACAGGTCCTTGTGGGGAACTGGTAGGCAGAGGAATGCGGAGCAACTTTCTCTGCATGCCTTTCTTAATTGCCCTGATTGTTTCATGTTCCCATCAGCTGCTGCTTCGGAGGGGCTGCTGCCTTTGCACGGCTCGTGGGTGTGTTTGCACCCTGATGTGGGGTTTGTCTGGTGAGAGGAATTGGGTGAACTGGAAATAAGACAGTGTGCAGTGTTGCCTGTAGTGATAGTTGAGAGGGGGGAAGTGGTGGATACAAAGTGTTTTCCCTGTGGCCACCCTCTGCTCCTGTGGCATCCTGGCTGTGTGTCCTGTGCTCAGTGTTGGTGTTCGCAGCAGTGTGCAGCACTCTGGGACTCTGTTTTGGCTGAATTTTTAGGTCCCTGAAAAAAATGCATGAGACCCAAGACCCTCATGAGGGGTGAAAGGAGTCAAGAAGTGTGCTGTGGGCTGGACAGATTGTTTTGGCTGGCTACACCTGGCTTTTGTGCTGTAACTTGGACACCCCTGCCATAACTCCAGGCAAGTTCACTGCTGATCTTGAATCAGGTGTTGCTTGTACTCTAGCTGCTTTGCATTATTGGTAGGCTTACTGTTCCTTGCTGTGGCACTGCTCCTTTTCTTCCTGCTCCATTGGGCTTGAACAAACAGACAGGTCCTTCCAGGGTCCCTCAGTGAGGAACACACAGGTTCATGGCACTTCTGGGGAGTCCTGCTGGCGTGCAGGAATATGGCAGCAGGGTGAAACACGTGGCTCCTGCATCAGGCAAAGCATGTGCTCTGCTTGTCCTTTATTTCACGTGCATCTCTCCTTGTCTGGGGAGTTCTTCTTAGGAGGAAACCCACTGACCTATTTTGTGGGATTTCAGGTGGTTCTGTAGGTTAGTGGGTTCCAGTCCTGTAATGTAGGTCACTTGCAAGGTGCGCTGGAGTTCTGTAACGCGTAGTTCTGACCTGAAATAAGATTCATACAAACTCTCTCCGTGGCTGTGTCTTGCAGCTGTAGTTTGCATCTTTGCACTGGGCTCTTTCTTCACAAGGTAAAAGGAGAAATTTGGGCATTTCCAGAGGGAAGGGGTCTTCCAGGAGGGTTTGAGTACTTATTTAAAGTGTGCATGTTGCAGACAGGTAAGGGCAAATTACCCTTATTGCCATTTCATGTTAAGGGCACAGCAAAAAAAGCAGACCAGGAACACTGAGTAGCCCATCCATGCTACCCTAAGCAGATGTCCAGGATTACAGGATACAACAGAAATAGTGTGGAAATGCCTCCATTATGTTTATGTAAGTTCCTTTTACAGCTGACATATGCTAAATACATTGATTGTCTCTTTGTGCAGACAGATTTCCTTTACATCAACCAGAGGTCCTTTTGTACTTTTTTGGTACATCTGGAGGTACAACCAAATCCTTAACATTGCTCTTCCCATAAACCAGCTGTTAATTAGGAGCATGTTCTTTGTAGCAGAGTGCTAATTGGTACATCAGCAAAATCACTGCCTGTTAAACATGAGAAAGATAGTAATTCTGACTGGCTCAAATATAAGTGAGAGGGAAAAGCATCCCTTCTCTTCGCTGGCCCAGTGGGTTTTGTTTGACTGTTCAGTAGCTCAGTGCATTCCAAATGTGAATCTCAAGTATTCCCTACAAAACCCAAATCTAATTGGTTAAAACTGGGTGTTGCTTCGGTAGTATTTTATTCCTGAAGTTCTCTCTGTGTTTCTGACAGTTCAAAGTACACCCACAGCCAATCTTCTGTTAAGTAATACTGGAAGTGCACAAGGAAAAGGGCCCACAGGGATCTAAAATATTGATCATGAAACCAGGAGACCTGATTTTGAACTGTATGTGGTCTTCCCCGAGACACTGGCCTGGGATTGTGGAGTACACCCTTATGCCACAAGGATCAACATACTAAAAATTTGGAGAGGGACTTTTTACAAGGGCATGAAGGCCAAGGGGAATGGCTTCAAACTGAGCAGAGGGCAGGGTTAGATTAGGTATTAGGAAGAAATTCCTCATAGTGAGGGTGGTGAGGTCCTGGCACAGGTTGCCCAGAGAAGCTGTGGCTGCCTCATCCCTCGAACTGTTCCCGACCAAGTTGGAAGGGGCTTGGAGCAACATGTGATAGTGGAAAGTGTCCCTGCCCATGGCAGAGTGGTTGGAACAAGGTGATCTTTAGAGTCTCTTCCAACCCAGGCAATTTTATGATTCTCTGGTCAGAAGTTCCAAAAACTTTAGTTTTAGGATCTTACCAAATTGGTTGTCTTTAAATAAAATGGAAGCAAAACAAGTCAGTTTTGGATTTTGTTTAGGGCTAAACAAGGAATAAATGTTTAAACATGTTTTCTCGAGCAGATTGTTCATAGGGATTTCAGAGTTATAATGAATTGTTTGTAACATGCAGAGGTGCTAAGTGAGACAAAATATCTTGCCTGAGATAAAGCTGCCTTCTTCAGATTTATATTTTTGAGTAGACAGAAGTGAGACTGATCATAATCTAAAATATTTTATCTGAATTAAATTATTTTTGTGCATATGGAGCTGTGTCTGGGTAATTCATGTGCAGATTCACGTGGTCGATTTGGGGAGGGGGAGAGAGGATGCAGAACTGCTGGGATTTGGTGGCTTCAGTGATGTAAAGTTGATCAGAAAACTGCCCAATGAGTGGTGAGTGTTGGTTATTCCCTGCACCCCAGTCCCAAATATGCAGCATTTTATAATAATTTTATAAATTATAGGAGTATTTATTAATGGAATAGGATTGCTCCCTTTTTTTTGTTGTCCATGTAGTAAATAAATACATGGAAGGATTTAAATTTTCTTTCACCTCTATTTGCAGATGACAGTGGGGCTTGTATGATGTTAATGTGATTTAGGTGTAAGAGATGCTGGAATTCACCCTTTAGCAAGTCAGCTAGCTAAATATCCTTGGGATGCCGTTTTTAATCTGTATGATTATATTCACTGTCTGTGTTATAATTTGATCGAGAAATTTATGTGTATGGTATGTGTTTCATTCCTTTGTTTAATTAAAAAGAAAAAAGATCTAGTTTAGCAGAAGGACATAAATCTTACTTGTCCTGGGTGGACAGAGCATGCTGATCTGTTCAGGTTGCTGGAAATGTGTGTCTCTGCTGAAATATTTGGCTCTCATTATATATCTTGGAGCTCTTATTCTGAAAGTGCTCTCACTGTTTTTTTCGGAAGTGGCACTGAGCACTTTCTCTTCCTGAGATGAGATTTCAATAAGCGAGGCAATACATTGATGGATGATGGCCCTGTGATGGAGTCAATCAGCCAGTGCAGTCATTTGTCTCCTGGGGATACAGGGTAGAGCACATCATTAGCAGCAGAAGGGGAGGCTTTCCTCTGTAATGCTAATAGGACCAGGGAGCTGGTTGGTGCCTGTTTGCTGCCACTGCTCCGTTATTACAGGTGCCTTGCGGAGAAATAAAACCATTTTCATTTGTTATCTATGGGTGTGGATCAATTTAACAGAAATACTTAATAAGCTTTAGGAAATGTTTGTCATTCAGCATAGTACTAGCAATTTGTAAACCTGCATCACGTGAAAATGCTGCCCATAAAAATGGTGAATTATTCTGGGGGAGTTGTGTGTGTCTTAGTGGTTTTACACACAAGTAGCTTGACTTGTGGAGAAAAGACTGGCAGCTGCCTGATTGGAAGGACGGTGGGTCTTAGTTGGAGGAAAAGTGTTGAAAGGGAAGCCTGTGGGTTGCAGAAGTTACTGCAGCAGTGTGTGATGGTGCTGGATTTCTGTCAGAGCAAAAGGCAAAGCATGAGGCAGAGAGGGCGAGTGACTTGTCCAAAGGACAGCTGGGTCTGTGCTGGTGCGTGGCAGCAGCACTGAGATGGCTTCAAGGTAGCTTTGTGTTTTGGGCCTCATCCAGCTTTGCCCAGGGAGAGTGAGTTAACCTGCAAACTGCTGTTCCTCCATGGCTGCTTTGCTCCTGTCTGGGCTCTTGGGAGGCATAGCCGTGATCCCATCAGGAGCTCGGGGTGGGCAGGAGTGCTCCTGTTACAGGATACAGGGCTGCAAACCTTGCGTAAGCAGAATCTGTGTGCAGAGATGGTCAGTTCCAACAGGGCACACACGGAAGCTGTAAATGTTGGGAGGAAAGGGTTATTCTGAGTGGCTGGTGGGTGTTCCTGTACCCTCCAGCGCTGTGAGCAGGGTGCTGGCAGCTCGGGCACTGCTTCTTGTGTGGGGGAAGAAAAGAGTTTTAACTTGCTGTGAATCTGGATAGTTAGGTAACTCACCTGCACAGGTTTACCTCTCTGTCAAGTAAATGCACTATGAAGTCCACATACAGCTTGTAGGAGGTAAAGTTCATTTTTAGGAAGCACTTCAGGTTCTGAAATGTCTTCTCAAAAACTGCTCTTGAAGTCAAACCTAACAAACTGTGTTTATCTTCCTTTCTCTGAACTGTATAGATAATGGTTAAAAAAATAAAGAGCAAGGGCAGCCAGAAAGCAAGTGATGTTGGGCTGCTGGAATTGTGTAGTGGGTACTTTTTGTACACTTCATGTCTCTCATGTACAGCGATGTCTTCGCTCCTGAAGTGTGGAAGGAATGTGGTACTAAAGGCACGGGGTTGTCAGAGTTGTGCAATTTTACATAGGAGTTAGCAGATCAAGGAACATGCTTTGTCAAGGGTGTGGGAATATAGGGCTCTGGCAGCAATTAAGAGTCATTAATTAAGCATACTTATTGCCGGATGTGAGTCAAGTTTGTTGTAAATTGCTTAACTTCTGAGGTCAAGAAGATCTGATGCATCCGAGACATGCTTTGTTAGTGTCTGTGGGACTGTGGGGCCGTCCACAGGGACGGGCTGGAATAGCAGAGCTCAAACTGTGAAATTTTGAGCTTCATTAGATGACTTATTGACAGTGACAGTTTGGCAGCACCTCTGCCAGCTGGGACCACACATTTGCATTCAGAATTGTAGACCTGTGAAGGGTTCCTTGAGGCTCCTGGGTTGCATCATCTGGGAATGTACAAGTGCATGCCAGGAATTTACACTGCTGGCCTGAGAGACGCTGAATCAGCATTCAGAGAAAAAACAGTGAAACCTTCTGGTAAGGAAAAGCTGTCCTGTCCCTATGAAGGGGATGACTTCTTTTCCCAATCACAAATTAAAAAATTGGTAGAAAAATCGATGACAAACAGAACACAGGTAGAATATCATGCCCATGTGCTGCATACCTGCCCTGTGAATGCATGGGAGATCACACCTTCACGTTCAGCCTGTGCACTTACAAAGATGTAAAACATGAGGACAGTCTCACTTCTTGTGTCTGAAAGAGGCATTCCTACTGCCAATGGCCCAGCATGCCAAGCAAGTAATGGAAGAAGATCCATTATAATGTACCTGTTACAGTTCTCAGGGTCTTCCCTAGTGTGCAGGGACAATGAAGGACTGCACTGAGCAGTAGTTTGGATTTATTTCCATCTCTCTAGTTTTTCCCCTCTTGCCATTTTTTTTGAGTTTTAAGCCAGACTGACTTTCCCACTGGCACTCTGAATTCAAAACTCTGAAGTTGTACAGCTGTGTAATACACTCACTTGTTTATAAAAGCCTGTCACAAGCATGAGTGGTTTATTTATTTTTTTTTTTTTCCACAAAGGTGTAGTGTGAGGAGCAGGTTTACTTAGTCACGGGTGTGGAAATACAGACATTGTGCTAAGAAATGAGTTTAATAACAGCTGGTTGCTTTATTTCTGAGTGTGCTGGCATTTGCAAGTCTGTCTTGGTTCAACAGGTAGTTGATGCTTGGGGAGAATGTGACCCTTTGCCCCTTGAATTGATTTTTTGAGTCATGTCCGGCGGCTGCAGAAGTCAGTGCAGCACTTTGCTGTCAGCTGCAAGGGCTGGATCAGGCCTCCGGGATCGATGCGTTGAGAAGCAAGGGAATAAGTTAACATAAAACTTAACACGGTTGTCTTTTGTGATCTTGCTTTTTTCCAAGACTGTTTGTTCAGGTAGATATTTTTAATAGATAAAGATTTGAGAAATGAGTTAGGACTTCAGGGAGTAACGTGGTCTGTGTCCATGTAAGCAGAGGGCTCCTCAGACTGCTCGTAGCTCTTGGTCTTCCTAGAGCCTCTAAAGTTTGAACAGAGCCTGAGACTGCTACAGTTCTGGATCTGGTTCTTTTCTGTTTGTTTTTGGGTTAGTTTTTTTAAAAGAGAGCATCTCGGTGACCAAACATTTTCTTGTTTTCAAGCAGAATGAAACAAAATACCCAGGAAAACCCAAGAGATTTACCAAATTTTGCAGAGCTACAGTTTTCAAATACGTGCTCACTGGTATCAAAAAGATTATATTCCTTCTCCCTGGAGTTGTATCCATGTCTTTGCTTGTATAGCCAGCACATTATTAGTAGGTAAGACAGGTCGATTACTGTGGCTTGTTGCTTTCTTTGCTTGTGCCAGTTCAGGGTATTATTGTTAACAGCTTTTAAAGTAAAGTTCCTCCTGGAAGAATTGCTGGCTCCAGGCAGAAAAAGTTTTCCAACCAGTTCTGAGCTACCAGGACTGTTGCATTTTTTGAAATGCTGTTCGTCACTCCACAAAACTGCTGCAAGTACACCTTGAATCATGAATAGCCTGAAGAGCATCCTGGGGGTAGGGAGACATAAATAATTGTTTAATTGCTCTGCTGTGTAGCTTACATCATGTTGAGTATATAGAAGGGACTGATTTTAAACAGTGTTTTACTGTACCAATTCTCTGAGTCTGAGATGAGCATTTATCCTAGTAAAGTTTAATGTGGTGGTAAGCAAGACATGCCAGTGTGTCTTGACTTGAGTTTGTTAATAAAAATGTTGCCAGTGTCTCAGCTTTCAAATGTTTAGTAATTATGCTAACTGAGGTCTCGAAGAGTTTTAAAAGGAAAACAACATTCTATTGGAAGGAAAAACTTAGTCATTAACACGTACAAAAAGTTAATAACTATTTTTATATTTCATTAGATTAATGAAAAAACATGTCATCTGTGGTTGTTAGCAGATACAGCAGAAATCCAATAATATATTAACATTGTTTTAATTAAGAATACATTGTTAATTCTGAAGATTCACTTTTGACATCCGGCTCTTAGGCTTGAAATAAATGTCAAACTTGGGCTTTTTTTATACCTCAGGAAAATGTGCTCTTTTCTCAATACACACAGCAAAAGAAAGCTCATGAAAATCAGTATAACAGAGTACAGCCATTGCAAAATATCATTACAATAGTTAAGTAATTACCCCACCGCATGACTTAGTGAGAGGGATAAATAATGCATGTAGAATTGTGTTGGAGCTTGCAGGGAAGATTCCGGCTGGCAGAGTGGCTGGGAAGGGCACAGGCAGAGCACATGTCCGAGGAGGGTGTCTGCTGGGTCCAGGAGCTGATGGCTGAAACCTTTCAGTGCCTGTGAGGAAATGCAAACCAGACCCAATTTTCTATTTTCCCTTTAAATTTGAAGGTGGCCTTTGGGAAGAAGTCTTCCTTTGCTGTGTTAGCAGAGCTTGGCTTCTGCTCCTTCCCAGAGCTGTCCTGTGGACAGTGTGTCCCAGCCCCTGATGGAGCTGTGGGTCTGGTCAGCAGGAATATTGGCTCTTTTTGCAGCAGACAGATGAGGGGTTTGATTTGTCTTCCTTTCAGCTAGAACTGAATATTCCGAATCTGTCAGTTGCTGTCAAGAGGATTGTACTTTGGATTAGCGAGCTCCTGGAAGCAGTTTGAATCATTGCAGTTAAAAGCACACTGAACAGCGGTGTAATTAATAGTTATATAATGTACCCAACAAGCTTAGGAAGCCAGGATGTAACTTGGAAAGAGATAAAGCCCCGTGCAGTCCCTGCATTGCCTGAGGACCACTGTGCATTTAAAGGGTGGTGTCCTTTGTCCCAGGACCGTTGTGGTCAGGGCAGGTTTGTTCCTGATGTGTCAGTTCCATCACGAGACTTATGGAGGCACCTTTCTGCATCTTTCCCCTTCCTTTCTTTATCTCTGATGTCCTCATCAGGCCGTGGTCAAACCAAGAACACTGCTCATGTCAGGCTTGTTGGAGCTATTATTTGCTTCTGTGTTTGCAGAAATTTTCAGCTGCTGTGTAATTATGGATGCCACATGAAATAACTCTCCAGCTCCTGAGAATAATACGCATTTCTGTTGTGGAGTTCTTGAACAGACGTTTCAGGGCAATTACGCAATACCTTTCTGCTATGCAGTACCTGTCAGCCCTTAACCACTTGTGTTTTTAGGGGAGCTGAAATGGCTGTTGAGCCTTCCAGAATAGTTTCTGCTTTGTGACAAGCTCGAACCTGTCAGGCAAAGCTGTGTATTGCAGCAAGGCAGCAGGTTAGTCTGTGCACCTCAGACCTCCTGTCTTGTAGGGATTGAATTGGAGGTGCAGTGCTTTCAAGGTTTTTATATTAACATCTGTGAATATCTTAAGCACACAGAGATGGTGATCAAAATTCTGAGGTGTTGCTCTAATTCTGGGTGAGTTTGATAAAAAAATAATGTAATTTTCTTCCTTAAGCTGACTGCTGGACACTTCAGTTGTCCTAAACCTTTGCACTCCAACATCTAAAAATGTTTTTTTCTCTTAGTTGATGTGTAGGTGTGGTCTTTGAAGACATGCTTTAGTGGCGGACATGGCAGTGCAGGGTTGGACTCTGTCTTAAAGGACTATTCCAACCTATGTGATTCTTCGAAAAAGGGAGAATTTTGCTGGTACAGAACTTAGTATTTCTGTTTCTAATAAGGTACCTTGTCAAATATGATTGGTGATGTGGTTGGGTGGTGATTAATTAGAAAGTAATTCTCATCTCTAAAAAGAGCTACTTTATTTTAAAATGGGATACTACTGCTAAGCAAGTGTAAGGCTGCCTGCCCTCCTGTTTTCTATCTACATTGCTTCCCCAAGTCATTTTGCTCAATATTCACTGCCACTGACCTTGGATAATTAAGAAAAGTCTGCTGTTCCGAGAAGATAAATGCAGCTCCTGTTTGGAATGAGGCTGATTAGCTCAGTTGTGAAAGTGTAATTTAATGTCTGTAGTTTCTGGCGGGATGGATGCTGCCTCTGCCAGGCTTGATGTCCATCCTCTGCTCCCTGATACCCAGCTGAAGCTGTTGCTGAAAATCCCCTGGGCCTCCAAGATCTGAAACTTGCAGTAGACCTCTTCAATTTTCAATGAAAATTAATTTAAGGCTTCTTTTCCTTTCTGAATCACTGACACTTTCAGCGTATTCCCAGTGCAGCTACAAGGCTGCAGTTGTGCCCCGGGTGGGGGTTTAAGATTCCCGCTTGGAGCAGCAGCTGGAGCAGGGGTTGGGGCATGAGGCTGTTCCTGCTCCGCAGCAGGGTCGGTGTCAGTGCCAGCCCTGTGTGCTGGGGGCTGAGTGGAGATCAGAGAAACACCAGTGGAGAGAAAAGGCCAAATCACAAAAACAACAAAAAATTAAGGAAAAGAAAATTTTTTTCAGACCTGTGAAAATATTTGTCAAAATTTGTCTGTTGGACAAGTCCCTTGCTCTCTTATTTTTCTCTGTGCTGCTGCTTGGGCTTCATTATTTTACTTCTGTGTTTACTCCTTATGAGTTACTTGGATTGTGTGTGACTTAAAGTACCTGCTTGTTTACAGTGTGAAGGCTGTTTGTTTTTTAAACATCTTCGTGATGATCATGCAGTTGCATGGTGTTCTGGTGGGCTTTTTTCTTAGCCTAGGTTTTCCACATGAGACACCTTACTGCTGTATTTGCTCTGGCAAACTACTCCAGGCTGAAGATGGTTCACAAAGTTAAAGTTGCATTTTGGTGACTTTTTTGGGTTTGTTTTTTTTCAGCTGATGTCAGACTCTTCTTTAGGGTATATACTCTGGTGGCAAATTGTGTATTTTGTCAGGTTGTTATTACACTGGGGCACTGTTCCTGATGGGATCTTTGGGTGCTGATGTGGTGGCAATAATTATAAGTAAGATTTTGAATGGCATGTGGACTCCTAGCTTTTGAAGCCAAATCTGCAGCCTTGAAAATCTTCAAGTCATCATAATCTCCCCCCCCCTCTCCCCCCAACAAAGGTAGAAATTTATTTGGGAAATTGCATAAGACTTGTTATGCAAGCAGTCTCTTTTTAGCCTCTGTAAAGTGTATTATAGAAAAAAGTGTTGTTGGTTTGTTTTTTTTTTTTTTCAAATTCAGGCAGCAAGTGGTACAAAAATCTCACAACTGAGATGCTTTAATGAAGAGAGGTTTTAATGAAGGTTGTGTTGTGTTTGGAACAGAGATAAGGCAGAACTGCACACAGCTCCAGCAAGTGTTCACACCTGTTCCCACAAAGAGATTCAATTCCCACCGTGCATCCAATTCTGAGAAATGGTGATTGAGTGGACAGACTGTGGATAAAATCAACATAGGTCTCTTAATTGAAATACATTTTTCCTGGAATTTTGCTAGTAAACAACTTCTTAAGTGAAATCTATCCCTACCTTACTTTACATCTCATTTAAGGATTTGCTGCTTACCCTCAGTTCTAGGTCATTTTTCACATGTCTGTGCATGTCCTGAAGTAACTCATTTTGTAGACATCTCTCCTTTTCCTCTGCAGGCTGGTGCATGGCTTTGGTTTTGAGTTTCCATGAGAATCTGGTTTTAAAAAAGAACGAGTTGATACAGTGAAGTATTGCTGAGGTTGTAGGAGGACACTGGATCCCTCATCCACTTTACACCTTTAACTCCACAGCATTAAAACACAGTGTGGCTGCTTCCCCAACATCAAGGGCCTTACGGGTTTTACATTTGGGTTGTAGCTGTGTGCCTTGAATAAATCTGTTTAGCTGAGGAAGGGTTGTTTCATGTAATGTGTCTGAGTGGAAGAGTTAGTCACTTGAACAAAAGAGACTTAAACTGAAGCTGTTAATTGTCACAGCCGGTGACTTTTTTCTATGCATTGCTGCCAGCTGAGAGCACTTTAAACTCCCATCCGAGGTATGAGAAGGCCCATGCCTCTTATCTGCACCTCCCTGAGTAAGGAAAGCAGTTGTTCAATTATTCTCTATAATTAGTGTGCTTCAGTGGGTAGGCAGGTATTAGTTATTCCCAGCCTCTTCCACTGTCTCCTGCTTTTCCAGGAGTGTTTGCCTACCAGTCATCTTCCTTCTCTGTCCTGAGGCATCTGGATGAACCTCACCTGCCAAGACCTGTGTAGTGGGTGGACTGTTCCTAACAGTTCTGAAAAGGGGGAAATTTAGATCAGTACAAGAAATCAGTCCAGCTGATACAAGAACATCTTACCTGAGTTGAAAGACTTTGAGAGATGCTGTGATTGCAGTAATTAATGAAATATTAGAATAACTTTTCCAGTTTTCTGTAGTTCCCATGAAAGCAGGCTTGCAAGTCGGAGGGCCTATTTCTCAAGTTCATGGGGTTGATTTACACTAAGCTTATATCTTCCTGTAGATCCCATTGAACTTAAACCGGCGGATCATCACAACCTTAGTACTACTGTTGCTGCTGCTTTCTGTAAAATGCTTGTTATAAGGTACTGCAGCATCCAGAAGGTTTCTCATCACTTGTAACTCAGGCAGGTTCGTTGTGCACCTGTGTGTGGTGTGGAGGGTATGTGCATATAGGATTAGCATAGTTTATCTGCATGGAGAACTTTCTGGTCTGTAAAATTCTGACAGAAAACTTAGAGCCTGTGTTACGGGAATGATACTCTCCTGTGAGAATAAATGGGGAATAAATGACCTGGCATTCTTGCTGATATGAAAAAAGAAATACAGAATAAGACTTTGTTGCTGGAACCTGTGTTATAAAAGAAGATGAGTGTGAAGCTGTTGTGGTGGTTTTTTGGTTTTGAAGCAATGAAGAAATAGCTTGTAAAAGGCTTTGTGGCCTGGTTTTGCAGTGGGCATTGTGCATGCTGCCCATTAACAGTTCAGCTTCTTTAGACTTTATCATTCAAGGTTCTTCTATAAGCTTATCAGGTATTTTATGTCACTACGTGTCAGTCATTGAGACAGTAGCCTTTGAGACAACATCTGTTTAAATTAAAAATCCACTTTGCCAAGAAACACCTTCTCTTGGAGACATTTTTGATGAAGTACTGTGATGGGAGTCTGTCTGCTTTGATGAAACTTGTGGTTTTGTTGCTGCTGTAAAGAAAATGGACTGTTGGGGCAGTACAGTAATGGAAAAGCACATTGCTTTTTTTGCTGGCTGGGTCTATCTGAGATTAGGAGAATGAGAGACCTGGATATATACCTTAATGCAAGCTCACCATTCCCAAAGGAAGTAGAGCAAAGAGGAGCACTGCTGGGGGTGGCGAAAGGAGCAAAAGGTGTTTAGTATCCAGGTTTTCTGCTACAAATGTATTTAAAAGGTTCATGTTACTCTTATTTCAGTCCTGATCCCTCAGTCAGTCCATTGCCTGTGTAAGGCAAAAGAAGTTCACTTGAAGCTGGTGGAATTGGTGTCACTGAGGTTAAACTTCAGTGTAGGATGTATTGTCTGAAACACCACCAAAGTGCATTTGTCTGTGAGCAGAGAAACCAGATGCTTCCCAAGCATTTGGTATCTGTACCAGCATCTCTGGGAAATGTCTGCAGCCTCCAGGGAAGGAGCAAAGGATTCTCTTCCAACTCACGCTGGTAGTTTTCTAGCCACTGTGTAAGTAGCATTTAAGCGACATCAAGCTTTGGCTGTGTAACTTGTTGCCTTTTCCCTCTTCACCTCCACTACCTTCTTTGAGCTTAATGTGACACTTGGGGTCAAAAACAGGAATTCTTTTCAAGGAAGCTCTGAGGTGATTTGCTACCTTTTCCTTTGGGGAAGACTTGAAGCTTTTTCTAGGTTCACAAGGACACGGCTATCTGTGTTTCAAAGAGCAGCATGGAGTGGCTGTCAGGATCAAGGGCTGCTTGTTGGTTTTGGATGGAGCTGCCTGCCAGGGCTGCCCTGGCTGCCACCGGGAGAGGGAAGAAGCTGAATAAACAAGGAAACTGTGAAATAAACAGAAACAAAACCAAACCAAGCCCCTGCCTCGGGGCGTGGGCTCAAGTCAGTCAAGCGACTTTCTTTTGTTAAAAGAAGGCACATAAAAGCTTTTCTGCTTTTGTTTTTGTGCCATAATGATAATTTCCATGTGTTTTTCTGTGGTATTTGATTGCTTCAATTTCTTCCGAGGAAACTTAGTGGAAAAGCAAAGACTTGTGTTATTGCAGATGAAGGGGTTGCTTTCCTGCCTCACATACCCCAGTGTTTTTAGTAGTGACCAATTTCAGGTAGTCAGCTTAAGCCTGCAAGTTTTTCCAAGTTGCTACTCAGCTTTTAAAGATGTCAGCAGACGTTTTGGGTTCCAGGTCAGGCTGTATTTACAGCCCCACTCCTGCTGGGGCTTCAGTACTCAGAACCTTCCTTGCTGTTCATCATGAATGACAAAGCTGCTACTGCGCTGTGCCAACCCCTCTGGCTTTGTGGGCTCATCAAGGGGGAATAGGTGGGTTTGGGAAGCAGGAATGGCAGGAACAGGCAGGGCTGTTTCATGTAGGCAGTGCAGACAGATGGGGAAGGCTTGTTTGGTTTGAATCCTGGCGCTTGCTGCTGCTCAAAGTGACCCCGGAGATTATGAAAAGAGATGGTGCTGAGAAATATTTTCTTGTTTTTCCTCTAGATGGTTCATATGTGTGTGATTGCTCACAAAGTTATGCCAACCCCAAAGCTTGTGCTCTTATACTCCCCAGTTTTGGTGCAGAGTGCGGGTAGGAGCTCCTTAGGAAGTGGTTGCTCAACTCCGTTTTCCGCAATGCATTCGAGTAAAAACAAGGTTCTGTTTTTAGCTTGCTTTAACTTGGAAATTCTAGTGATAAGCATTTAGCTGCACAAATCCAGTAAGAAATTAGAGGAGGAAGCAGCATAACATAGTAGAATCCCACTGAGTCATTTTTGTAAATCCGGAAGCGAGTAATTTCTCTAATCTAGTAGATGTGTATCACCAGTGGGGTGTAGTCTCAGAGCTCAAAAAAAACTTCCCCTGTAGTTAAAAGGAAAAAACCCTAACCAAGGGGTATCTTAATAAATACACCTGAGACTGAGGTGCCTGGGTATTGTGATGCTGGGAGCTGGATGATTCATTTCAACCAGAACCCAACCCAGCTTACTAGTGTCTTTCCTTTAGTTGTTTTGTTACCGTGTTTGCTGTTCTAAAATAGTTGGTATGTGTTTATTAGCACAAAAAAAAGTTTGTGATATGTTGTCTAAAAATCCCTGTATTTAGTTACATAGTTGGTAGTTTTTATCTTTTCTTGCTGTTATAATTCACAAAATATCTGTAACATGACATCAGATACACAGTAGAAAGCCTTGGTGTGTCAGGGCAGTGTGTGTTGTCTGAGGAGGTTGTAGAGGATGTGCCAAGCTGTTCTTGAGCTTTCTGTTCCCTTCTGTTGTACAGAGGAAGTGAAACTTCAGCTGTGTTCTGAGTATTCTTTTCTTCAATTTCCAAGTAACATCTCTGCCGGTTTCTGTATTTCATTCATCTACAAACCAGTTTCACTTTCATGACACTTCTTAGTTATACATGATGGTAAATTTGCATTTATTTGCTATTTGCATGTTGGTGGTATTTCCTGTGGTATATTCATCCTGTAAGAATTTACAGTGGGATTTACAGGGCTGATGCATTGTCTCACACCTGAAATTACCTCAGTATGTCTTTTATACAGAAAAATGCCCAAGCCTCATTTCTTTCTGCCCTGACTAATTGGCAGGCATAGGGATAGTTTAACAACAACCCCTTAAATCCATGAGTGACAGCTGACTCGGTCACAAATAATTTTTGAGCACATATCTTTGAATTTTCACTGTCATTGTTTAGTTTAGCGGAAGGTAGGTTGTATAAAAAGAAATTACTCAGATCTATGTTCTCATTGGGCAGATTTTGAGTCATTGCAAGACAACAGTCAAGCTAGGACGGATGTTTTGTACGAGAAAGCCTTGTGTTGACTCTCCAGCTTTTGTTAAAGGATCATGCTGGATGCTGCTGTTCTTACCTCATGTATTTGCCTCTCGGAAATCAAACGGTGGCAAACACCCAGACACTCACTTCTGTACCTCCTTTTCCACCAGTGCTGGGAAGTGAAGTACCTGGAAGTGTTGGGAGCCGTTGGCTGTGGCCATGCACACGCTGTTGGGGCCCGCTTCGCGCCGAGACTGTGCGGATGACAGAGTGCATTAGGCTGACAAACCCACACGTGTTGCGGGTCAGGCAGGCTGCCAAGAGCTCCGCGCTTGGCCAGCGGGGAGAGAAGCATTAGGAAACCCAGTAATCCGCACATCAGTCTCTGTGTGCTGCCTGGTCAGTGGAGACCGAGCGAGTGAGCTGTGGAGAGATTGTGGGTATTAAGTGGGATGGGTAATGAAAGGCTGCGCTGGTGCTGATGTGAGAGTCTTTAAATGGAAAATGACTTTAAATGATGGTGCCAGGGCAGTTGGAGTGATTTGCCGCTGGCGCAGGATCACAGTGTAACCGGTAGTTTTCAGTGAGACTAACCACTTCTCCAGGATGGAACACCAGAGTTGTTTGGAAGAATTAAGAAGTGGGGGGAAAGGAACTCTTCGCTGAATTCGCTTGCTTTCCCTCCTTGGGACTTGTACCAGACTGATGGCAATTCAGGATTTTGGTTGGGTGTGTTCATGTATGTACAAATAAACACAAGCCACGTGAGTATGTGCAAAGCTGCAAAATAGGAGTCATCAGGATGAAAACAGTGGTAGGACAATAAAATCAGCATTTTATGCTCAAGATAATCTTATCTGAGAACTTTCTTGAAAAATGAGTTTGTCTGGACAAGTAGTTATCATTGTTATCCGCAGATCAGAAGTTGGCTTGTGGAGAACTCGGAAATGTTTCTGTTGTTGTAATTAGTTATTCCTGGCTTTTTGTTGTGTAGGAGAGCACTTTCTGTTAGTTTTTTATTTACAAAGGTAGTTGTTGCATTGTCCTACATCATACTAGGCACATACAGGTAACTCACACTGGTACTCCAAGTGGGAACCAAAGTTTACTAAGTAGCTTCTTCTAAGGCTTTCTAGCTAGTGGGAGGAAAAGCTTTCAAACTGAGTATTGTAATATTGTTTCCTGGCAAATTTTGAAACCATCTGGGTCAATTCCTCATGCCCAGGAGTAATAATTCTGAAAGCAAAAGTTTCTGTGCTGTGGGGCTGTGGTGTTCCCACGGTGCCTGCATGGCAGCTATCGACGGCAGCCTGACTTTCCCCGCGGCTTTCCTGGGCAGCAGCAGCGTGTGCAGGATTGCTGGAGCCGGACACCCCCAAATGTCACTGCTACATCTGTGTTCACTTATCACATTGTGTTCAGAGAACACAATGGGGAAAAAGAGCTCCTCTGAGCACATGGTGGCTTTTTGAAAAACGCATGTCTGCCTGCCCCGTCCTTCAGAGCAGCTTTCATTTCTTGGCGTGTTTAGAAAAGCAAGCTGGATAATTGAGCAGTGGGGTTTTCTCTGAACCACTGGCAGTGACCTTTTCACTGCTGATGGTGCTGGGACAGAGGTGTGAGGGAGTAGGTGGGGTACCACTTACTGGTACCAGTGGGACCAGCTCCCTGTGCTGCTTGCCGGGCAGTGTCTGCTCCACCTTGGAGCAGCCTTGATGTCTGTCTCAAAGTGCACGGCTGCTGCAGGCTGGGGCTTTGTCATAAAGCTGCATTCCTGGCTGTTCAAGGGCTCTTGAAATGTTGCTTTCATATGAAAGGAAATCCTATCATTGATGTTCTTTTAATAAAAAGGAGGTTTGGCTTGCAGGTTTTGCTCATTTAGGTAAAGCCTGCAGTGTCTGATGTCGCTGAATTAAAATTACTGCCTTGCTCAATTGGTTTTTTTTTTTCTTTTTTTATGGCATCCCTAGAGATTTAGGGCCTATTAAGTCTATTCAGAATCTGTTGTAGAAATGGTAGTTTCTCATTTTGCTTCTATCTGGACTTATCCTGGTTGGTAAATGATAGAGAAGTGTTCATTTTTAAGAGTAGAGTATTCCAGCATCATGCAAGCATAGCAGAATTTTGCTCTGATAAACCAGCCCACATATTTGGAGGGTGCTTTTCGAGAGTTGCTTAGTAGAAGTTCTTTCATTGTTTTTAAGAAAAGCCATTGTGCCTCTCTATCCACTGGTTGGGTATTGAAGTGATTGGCATTTCTCGAACAGTAAATATTATGTGTATTTAAGCATTATTCTCCAAATTCTGGACTAATTATAGGGGATCAACTTGAGAATGTGACTGACATATGGGTTTTTTTGTGGGGAGCTCATTTTCTCCACATCTCTCCTTTTTGTTCCTTGTTTTCCAAGTTTGGTCTCCCTCCTGCTGTGATTTTGAAGTGTGAGATTTGAGTGTCCCAAAACCTGGAGGCAGATGCTCACAGATGGGACATGTCAAGCTCGATTATATGTGACAATTTCCATTACTGGTCAGGATTTCAGTGTCTGAAACAGAAATACATATATTGGCAGCAGTGATAAGGTACTTCTAAAACATCAAGCCTGGTATTCCTAGTTTCTAGCTTTAGTGCTAAAAACTATTATTTACCTCATATTTTTGTTATTTGAATTTATAATCCAATAACCATGAGCAGCTGCTTTGGGGAATCTGCATGCTAAATTTTTATCAGACTCATTTATCCCCTCATGCTGCCAACTGCACTTTGTTACTCACCAGGAAGTTTTAAGCCAGTTTGCTTTTCTCAGGATTACACATAACTTAATAAACAGTTAAATAAGAAGAAGTATTTTAAGTAATTGTTTTTGTTGTAAATCTGTGTATTTTATTATACACATCTTGGTTGCTGCCAGCTTTATGAACTGTTTTCAAATTTTTGCTAGTGAGAGCAGCTTATTTTTGTCAAGCAAGTAAAAAGGCCTTAGTTTTATCATCATTCTGGTGCTTGTAGGCAAGTAAATTTTGTGCTGAGATCAGTGATTTTCCATAACAACTTTGTAAGTCCCTGTAAATCATGGAACATTTGGTATTTTGCAGTAAGGTATGGCCATAGATGAAAACACCAGAAGCAGCTGCGTGATAAATTTTACTCTTTGGTGTATGAAGTACCGATTGGAGTTTTCAGTGATGGATTAAGCTGAAGCTCCAAGTGGATCTGTGATGGGTCAATAGCATGAGCAGGGCAGTTGCAGTAAGTTTCCAGAAATGAAGCTTGTGCAGCACTTGCAACATAGAACTAAAATTATTGGTGACCAAGGAAATTTGCATACCTAATCAGAATGATTTTGGAATCTCAAGGCCATCCTTTCAAGTTTGGGCTTGGGATGATCTTTGCATTTACAGTTGCTTCTCATTTCAGTTGTGGTTTTTGTGTGTATTCACGCAATTTTTCTGCTGCTGTAGAACTTCCCTGTAAATGCAATAAATTAATAGGAAGCAATGCTCTTTCTGGAATGCATAGCCATGGACCTAACTACTGCTGGTGGTAGAGGGCAAGAAGGGGAGTTGTCAAGTTGTTTTTGTTCAGCTGGAATTTAGGGTGATGTTGCAACTGGGCGTTGATGCCATTTTAATCTATTACATATTGTAAGTTTTGTTTTAAGCAGAAGAGATGTATTGTGCTGCATTTTCTTAATTTATGATTTTTGTTTTTTAAATGGATTATGAAAAAAATCTTCCTAGAATTTTTTTTTTTTTTTTTTTAGTAAAATAATGGAGCAAGGAATCATTTGAAAAATTGTACTTCTGGCTATGTACTTTTGTCTTACAGAGTCATAGAATCCTGGAATGGTTTGGGTGGGAAAGGTACCTTAAAGGCCATCTTGTTCCAACCCCCTGCCATGGGCAGGGACACCTTCCACTAGACCAGGTTGCTTAAAGCCTCATCTAGCTTGGCCTTGAACACTCCCTGGGATGGAATATTTTGTATATAATCATGAATCAGAAGTAGTAATTTTATACTATTTGTAAGCATAACGAAGTTGTGATCACTTGGACAGTTCTGCTTCCCCATCAAATGAGACAAAAATGGTCTTAAAACATGGTAAATTTGGTGTTTTGCCAATTCTTTACTAATTTTACACTAATTTAGAAGCGTGTTGGACTCCTTATTTAAGGAAATGTTACTTTTCTAATGAAGGCAGAAAAAGCTATTTCACACATTTCCCCACTCTAGTCCTTAAAAGACGTTCCTATTGGAAGTTAATTCCAGCAGACGAACACAGAACAATCCTTACTGAGAGTACACAGCTCTTCAGCACTGTCCTGCTGGGTGTGGTGTGTGAATATATTTGCTTATACACACCCAGAGCTCCTGCGCTGCCCACTGACAGGAAGCTGGGCACCATGCAGGTGTGGGGGCTGCAGCTCCAGGGATGGGCCTGGGACTGGCTGGGAGCTTCCAAGCAAGCCTTTTCCAGGGATTTGGACTAGTCAGAGACAGCAGTTGTGGGATGAGCCTCTGCTGGGCAGCCTCGGGGCTTTTGCTGGCACTCATTAGTTCAGATAAGATATGAAATGATCTGCTTAGATGGGTGCCACAGGTGAGCAGGCAGGTGAGGCTGCCAGCACCGACTGTGCTTCCAGGCAGGCTTTTCCTCTGAAACAGCAGCTTTTCTTCCAGAACTTCAGCATGACTTTTGTTTTGCCTCCTGCAGACACTGTAAGTTAAATTTCACGGTATTAGCGCTTAAGTAAACGTCAGGCTCTGTTCCAATAACTGATACTCAGTGTTGTTACTCATCATCACTGTTATTTCCAATCCTCGCTCTGGTAGCAAAGAAGTCTGAAGAACAACTTCTGTTTAACTCTTGCTTTTGGCTCCCTGTTCTCCAGAGTGTACAGAAGCTGCTGTTTGCTGCTGTCTTGAAACTGCCTGGTATCAGGAACCCTCCACAGAGGCATGTCAGGATAAACCTGTGGTCCAAAACACGGGCACTACACAGTGTTAGATATCCCTTTTTGAATGATTTTACAGTGTTCTGTGATAGTCATGGACAAGGAGCAGAGCCCATGGGACTTGGTAGAGCAGACCCAGGTTTGTGGTCACTCAGGTTCAGCCCTTTTTAACCAGAAAACCTGCTCTGTGATTTGTCAATTTCCCTGTGGAAAAAGACCCCAAAACAAACCAAAAGAGAGGCCAAATGGTTGCAAAAATGCAGTGTTGCTTCTCTGCTGAAAATTTTCCAACAAAATCCCAAATAGCCCCATTCTCTGGCTCAGGGCTTCTTTCTTGCTGGCAGCCTACCAGGTCCTAAGTCCAGCTGTGCAAGAAGCACCATATAAGATGTTTCTTAATTTGATAGGAGGTGAATGGTCCAGATTCACTTTCATGTTTGGATTTGTGGTGGTGTCAGCAAATGGTATTTGCAGTTTCCAGTTCTGTACTGTATTAGAATGGGTGTTTTGAGGAGTTCTGTGAGTGCTCCACTTTGGGGTGGCAAAATTCTGGTCAAACTGCTTCCAAAAATATCTTACAGCCGTGACTTTAGACTTTTGTAATGGGATTATTTGGAACAATGTATATTAACAGAGAACTGTAAAAGTATTGGAAAACCTGTAACACTGTGCTGTTGAGCAGTCATAGTGACATAGTTTATAGAGCAATGCTGGGAGTCTCTTAGAACTGTTTTTGCATGTTTTTGCTAAAAAAAAAAATCAGAAACGTGAGCTGTAGAATCTGTGCAGTGACAACTCTGGGAATAAATCTCTTTTATTTATACTCTTTGATTCATAAACATGCCCAAGTATTTAAAAATCAGTAATGCTGAGGCTCCTGTAGCAAGCAAGAATTGAGTATTCTTTTTACAGGCATCATTCAGAGTCTCAACTCTCCTCTGGTGGCACTGACCAGACACTTCCCAGCAACAAAGAATGCCTGTCCTCTTCCATATATGCAGGTGACAGCTTGCATTTCATTTAATAACTTTCTCATTCTTATTTGAGTCAAAAGAAAAGTGGGAAAAATAGAAGAAAAGCAGGTTTTCGTCCAAAAAGAGACCTGGCAGCTTTGTGTGAGCCCACTAAGTATTAACTACTGCAAATAATTTTGAACTCTTTAAAGTTTACAAACGTAAATATGGGATGAGGTGTGGGGGGGAAGGATTGTTCCATCTGTGAGAAGTGACCTGAAGTCTAAAAACCTCTGGTGGACAAACAAAAAGTTGAAAACACTCTTCTGAAATGTGAACAGCTCAAGGTTTGTTGCCATGGCCGGGAATAGTTATCAGCAAAGCTGAGGCTTCTTTATCTCAGTTGCCTGTTCGTGACTCCGAGGAGGAGGTAGAAGACAGGGTCTGGATGGTCAAGGAGGACTGAACAGTTGAACAGTTTTTGGAGGTGGCTGTACACTTTTAAATGTACTTAGTTTATTTTGTGACAAACAGTTGCTTGCTTTATGTGAAGCTGTTACTTTCTTTCATGTTTTTTCTAAAATATTCAGACTTAGACTTGGAGTCTTTCGAACATGTTGCTGTTCCCAACACCTGGGGCCCACAAGTGGGTGTTCCTTAGATGAACTTCTGTATTTTTAAACATCTGTCTTCTAAATAAGAACACAGTGCTAGCACATCAACGTTAAAGGAAAAATCTGTTCTTTAAGCAAAATATTGCTCAGTCACATATTTGCAGTTGTCCTTCTAGTCTTCTTTTACTGTTGTTGCTGTTTTGTGGTCCTGGATCACATGGAGAACTCAAGATAAATGTATGCAGCTTCCATACTGCTTTGCAGTTCTACTCTAAGGATGATGTGTCCGTTCATCCTTTTTCTTGTTGCTAAAAAGGACCATGTGGTCATCACAAATGAGCTGGAAAATATGGAATGAGGGCTCACCCTATCATGTTTATAGCTTAATTCCTCCAAAGCTTTGGTTCTTCTGGATGTAAAATTCTTTTGAGGGGATGTTAATTTAGTTTGTGCTCATGGGTTAGTTTCTAATCCTGCTTCATGCTCAGAAGGATGCTTGTTGTATTATTGTTTTGGCACTGTTTTATAAACACTGTAAATACTCTTAGTCTATTTTTTCTTGTTTTTCTTTAAGCAAAGATATATTCATGTGTGACTGGGGTTATTAAAATAATCATGTACTTCACACTGCACAGTGCATGAAACACATTTTCTCAAAGAGCCGCGGAGCCGCGCAGAGGTCGGCTGGTATCACCACGTGCATCAAAGCCAGAACAGCATGAAATTATCCAAATCCTCCCTACTTCATGTTACATGAGGCTTTTGACTCTGAAATCCCACTCGATGCCACTTTCATTCTTCTGATAACATAGTTGTAGGGAAGTCAGAGCAGTTGTAATTAGATCCACGTTCCCAGGGATTGCTGGAGTCCCTCAAGGTCTGTGTTGCTGCAGGGATAAAGCCCAGTCACTTCCCTGTTCTGTGGTGTCTGCAGGAGACAGGTGCCTTCCCTTTTCTCAAGGCAGAGGGGCCAGAGAAATCCCAAACAGATACAGAAATTAGAGTCCCACGAAAAATGAGGTGCAGCTTATCCTCTTATATCCCTCTTGAAATCCGTGTCTGAGTAACTCCCATGTTGGATGTGTGGTGATTTGTGCTCTGCACTCCAAAGCCTGGTTGTAGGGTTACGAGTGGAGCAGCAGAATTCCTGGGTGTCTGTGCTTTGGATTTGGTTCTGAGACAGGCTTTAAAGGGAAGCTTTGAGTTACAGAAGGAAATGCAAGTAGTAAAACACTACGTGCCAGAACCTTAAAGTTACAGTTTGCTTTTGAAGTTTTAATTTATTAAAAGAGTGCAGCAATGTAAGTAGTGAGCCCTTCAGAAAAGTCCTGTGTTTATTCCACTTCCCATGAGTGAAACATCCCAGTGTCACTTCACATGGCAATCTGAGGGTACAATATTTGCATATAGTGTATATATATATTTGTGTATTTGCATATAGTATATATTTGCAGGCACAATGTTTCTGTGAAGTCTGTTACTAAAAGACAGTAAAGATTATTTGTGTGTATCATTTACTGGAGTTGATGGTGAAGAGACCCAGGTGCCACAGCCATTCTTAGAGCAGACAAATATATTTTAGCTTTTTCATGCAGCAGCATGTCCTTGCTGCAGAGGTCATGAGTTGTGCAAATATCTGCTCCTGGGGGGTAAACTACAGTTCAATTAATGTGAAACAATTTATTTGTCTGTACATAACTTTGAGAGCACAGTTTAATTTTCTTTAATTGCTCTTAGTTTTAGAGGGGGAGAAAGCAATCCTCTTCATGTTGTAAAAAGAAAAATTATGTGCATTTTTTTGTCACATCAGCGTTGGATCTTTACCCAGTCTTTACTCAGGCTGTCACCTAAATTAGGGGAAAATTGCCCAAGCAAAGCATAAGTTTACTGTCATAAAGAAGTTCAGGTAGGAGAAAACACACCTATTTCAGATACTTGCACTGAAAATTCAAGAACTAAGTCTAACGCTAAGTATTGCATCTCTTCAGATAATTTTTGGGAAGTTGATCTTTTTAGCTGTGAGTTGTGAGTAGTGTTATAACCTTATAGTAGGTTATAACATAGTTGTTCCTTGAGCATGAGTGCTGGTTAGAAAGCTTGAAGAGGCTGAGTTAGAACTTGATTTTTGTCACTTAGATGTATTCTCTGTGCACCTGAACATTTTAATGTTGCAGAAAGTAAACTGATGAGAAGATTTTGGGATGAGAAATGGTTAACATTTGTTTCTGTAGCTGTTCATTCTTACAAATAAAGTTCAGAAGTAGTTGCAACTTTCTGTTCAGATAGTTCTGCTTAAGTGATAACTACTTTAATATAATAGTGGTGTATTTGGGTTGAAGCATTCTCTTTGGAGGTGGCCAAATAAATAATTTTTGGTAGGCAGGGAAACTTGGAGTAAGTTTTGGATGTTGCAGCTGCTTTACTCAATTGTGGTTCCTATGGTTAGAGTTTGCTGTGGTTAAAAATGTGCTGCTCAACTTGCTTTGCTTGGCTGTTTAGTAAAGGGCTTTTAACCAGTGTGTTCTGGCTGTTGTGGCAGCGTGGGCCTTACTTGAAGGATTTTGTTACTCCTATTATTATTATTATTACTATGCAGTTACTTAAATTACCTGATTTTTACCCTTTTCCTAAGCTTGCTGCTGGCATGCGTGAAACAGTCAGATTAGGAACTGGAAAGTTGTTAGGTTATTTGCATTATTTTTTAAAAAATCTGTTCTTGTAGTGATGCCATGAAGATTTTTTTTGCCTTTTCTTTTATACCCTTGTTATACCTTTTTTACAACTTCTATATTCTTAGTGCTTTTTGCCTACATTCTTGGCCTTGTTTGTTCAGCCAGGAGACTCAACATCTCAGAAGCTTCGTAGCTGGAGATCAGTGTGCCCCAGACCCCAAAGTCCCCTCCAGAACACATTCTGTAAACTGAGATAGAACCATCCAGGGGAAGGCTCCTTGGGGAGGGGGGGCTCACTCGAGCCTCTCACTGGGGAATCTTTGATAGATGTGCTAATTAGTAACACCTATAATGTTGTACCAGATCTTTTGAGGGTGTGTATTGCAGTGGGCATTTCAGTGCACTTGACCTAGATGTGTGCACCTAAGGATCCTTAAAATAAATACCAAGGTAAAATCCCTTTTCCCCTTCTAACCATGTTTGACTCTTGATTTTAAGACCAGGAAAAGGCATCAGTAGTGCAGCAGATCTTGAAAGATGCTCAGTGTTGACCAAAGTCTCAGCAGCTTTGTGCTCCCTTCCTCATGGCAGGAGGGACCCCATGGGCAGGGCTGGTTCTCCTTCCCACAGGTCCCTGCTTGCTTCCCACTCTCTTCCCTTCCAGTTTTGGCTTTGCCCTCACCAGCAAGCCATCCTGGTGGGTAAGAGGGAATATGTAAATATGGATTTTGGAGAAGTTGTGCTGGTTAGGTGCATGGCTGGCCAGAAACTGATAAAACTTAATAAATGCAGTGTGCTGTCACAGCCACAGATGAGAAGAGCACAGGGCAGCGTCTCCTCAGGAGTGCTTTAAGGCTGGTCCTTTTGCCATTCCAGCCTTCTCTAGGGAAATACGGTGGGACGTATCTATGTGGGTTTGGTTTTTATTTTAGTTCTCATTTTAAAATTTGTATCTCTGTTCAAGCAGTGCAACACTCCTGCAGCAGGAAGGGCAGCTGCACAGGTTAGGCACAAGGCTTGGAAATCACATCACTAGCAGCACATCAGAGTTGTGCAAAGTGGGAAAAACTCAGATTCATGAAATGGGGTTTCCCATGAATGGCTCGGGTTTCTGACTTAGCTGGTTGTGTAAACAGCAAATAACTAAGTCTGGGCAGAAGTGGCAGCTTCAAGCAGTGGGGTTAATCATGTATAATCATGCAGGGAGATGGTATCTGCCCTCTCTTTGAAGATTTCTTGCCATTTTATCTTTTTTGCAGTAGGCGGGGAGCAGGTTGCTTGACACAAGTTACTGTTGTCAGCTTTTAGTGTGGTTGCATCAATCTGAAAATCTTTTCCATGTAACCAAACCATTTCTTTTTACGTGTTTATTCTCAGTCATACAGACAGAAATTGCTGTGTACTGGATTTCAAGGATACTAATATCTTCACTGTTCTGTGCAACAGGTAACTGCTTGGTCTGATCTACAAAACGTTTCAGTATCACAGTCATTTAAGGCTGAAGACCAGATCATTGTTCACTCAGATGTATGTGCAGATTGTAGCATCAACTGAGTTAGTTTCTTGAAGTCCAAATGCCAGGTGTTGAGATGGGTCAGGGGCTCAGGGGCCTGATTACAACCTGTTGCATAGACTTTGTAATAATCTGTGGAAGAGAAATGAGATACTTGGGCATATCTGGCTTCAGCAAGAACATCTTGGTACCATTATACAGGAAACCAGTACCAAGAGAGTCTTAGCAGCTATTTGGATTTTCCCGTGACAGGGAGTAGAAATTCTCTGTGTGTTCCATTGTGTGTATCATCTCTCAGTGTAAATGTTACGTGTGAGCAATTAATGTTTTATACTTGTTTTCAACACATCAAACCACTAAGTAGGTGCTTGAAATCTCTCTAGATGTTTGTAGTAAAAGCTGGGTACAGGTACAGAGCTCTGCAGCACAAACCCCTGGGGTTCTGTGTGCCAGCTGTAGAGCTGATGGTATTTGGGTGCAGCTTTCACTGACAATCTGTTGTAGTCTGATCTACGTACAAAATTTGAGTTGTATTTATGAACAATTTAACAGCTCTGGACAAGCCTGAGTAACTGTTGTGATTAGTATTTGGTTTATTATGGATGAGTAATGGAGCTGATTACCTGTTTTTGTTCTTCTCTCACAAGCTGTGTGGATGCAGGGAGCATAGATCTTTCTAGCAAGTTGAAGGGATCAAATTGATCATGAATAGTCAGAGTATTCAGAGTATAAATTGCTTTGTGATATGCTGGGGGGGAAGTTTTCTAGCTGTCAAGAGAGGGCATTAGAGTTTGGATGAGGAATGCAGGAGAGACAGAGGTACCAATTCCTGTGGGATATCTGAGGATCAATAACCAAGGTATTGGTTACATGTGAAGCTCCTCTCTATGTAAGCCATAACTTGCAGTGGAAGCAGCATTTGAAGGGCAGTTTGCACGTGGTTCTTGTCTGAGCACACTGGGGACTGCAGACAAGGGTGTGAGGATGGTGTGTCGGAGGCTGGCACGGCCGTTCCCAGTGCAAGTGTGAATGCCCACTTGTCTCCTGTGCTCCTGCCAGCCGGCTTCGGGCCTGGCCCACGGGACAAAGTCAGCTCAGTTACCTCTCTTGTTCTTTGTTATTTGTGCAAGGTTTGCTGCTGCTGAACCAGAAGCTCATTTGAGAAATTAAATTGAGAGATATGAAGGAGGCTGATGGTTATCAGGAAACTTTTTTGTCACATTCTGTTTTGTTTCTTAAAATGTAGCCACAGTGCATGGCTGGCAGCTTCTTGGAAGCTGCTTTTTCACTATTGTCCCCCCAAAATATTGGCCGTGATTTCATGACATAGATGAAGAAAGGGAGCATTATACTTAAGAATGTTAAATGTTAAAACCTGATGAAACAGCAGTTCAGAGTATTTCTTTCTTTTAACGTTTCTGTCTTGTTTGGTTACAGCAGTAGTACTTCACATCAAGTAAGGACATCCATTTGGTTCTTTAAGTGGAGTGTTCTTCCCTGGTTGCTGAAATAAATCTTCATACTGCTCTCAGTGTAGTTATTTTTACTCTGTTAAACTGACTATAGATCTCTCTTTTCCTTGTCATTATAGAAAACCTAGAATAAACTCTCAGTTGGTGGCACAACAAGTTGCTCAGCAATATGCAACCCCACCACCACCGAAGAAGGAGAAGAAGGAGAAAGTGGAAAAACAAGACAAAGAAAAACCTGACAAAGAGAAGGAAATTAGTCCAAGTGTTACAAAGAAGAACACTAACAAGAAGACTAAGTAAGTGTGAAGGATGCACTATTAAATGGGATGTGATTTCAGTAGCGCTGTGCATTGGTTAATTGTGCAGTTAAACCAACATCGTAATCTCCCTCTTCCCTCCAATTCTCACAGACCAAAGTCAGATATTGTGAAAGATCCTCCTAGTGAAGCAAACAGCATACAGTCTGGGAATACTACAACAAAGACCAGCGACTCAAATCACACTTCAAGGTAATTCTAGACTGAAGCTCAGCCTGTGGTATCTGAGAACTGTGTTAAAAAGCAAACACTTCTTTTTTTGATGTATGATCTCTTGAACACTGCTAGTGAGGACAGATTCAGGCTTTGGAAATATTAATTCTGTTGTCCATTCAGTTTTCATTTGTCTGCTAAAATAATTGTATTGTCAGTTGGGTAGTAATGCTGTTGGCTGTAAACGCAGTGGGGGAAAAACATTAACCAGCAATCATATCAAATTCTTATCATTGCTCGATAGCAGTAACAAAGGTTACTTTTTTACTTCCTTATCCGTAATTGAGTCACTGTAATTGTCAAGATAATTTTCCAAGTATACAGGAACTAAGTATACATGAACAGATTTGCTGGGATCTTGGTATCAACAAAAAGCACAAATGGCTGGTTTGGTATTTGTCAAAGTTTGAAATGAGCGTATGGAGAGGGGTTTATTCCTAGTCTTGCCTATACTGTTCTTCCATTTAAATCAAAAATTCAGCATCACAAAACAGTTTTTATATTATTGAACTTGAGAGCTACAAGAGGCAGAACTGAACTGGGTGCTTTGCCTGTGTGGGCTGTATAAGAATTGTGTCTCTCTTTAAAATGTGCTGTAATAAGTGTTTTGTAGTGAAGTCACATGAACTGAGGCAGTATTAGCTGCAAACACATGTAAAGCACATGGGAAATATGGTTGGCACTTCAGTTGGCATTCAAGTTGGCAAGGTGTGACTGCAGAAAACTCTGTTCTTGGAAGTTTTTAAATAATAGCATGAAAATCTTTAGTAAGAGGGAATATGATTTGCACAGTAACCCACTGGAATGTAATGAGGGCAGTGTGAAATCTGCTGTGCTACAAGGCTGAGCTGTTTCCAGGGACTGCTGTTAACTCTTCCTCAGCCCCCAAAGAGTGAAGTGTCCATTCCTGATTTGATTACAGAGAGGCAGCTTTATTGCAGTTACTCTTTTCTTGTCCTGTTCTTCTTCAAATTGCGCTTATTTTGAGACTTAGGATGCAGGAGACTTGAGGCACTTGGCTAATGACATAATATTTAATTGAGAGATTACATCAAATAATTGTTTTTACTCATTAAAGGAGTCACTCTGTCTACTGCAAAGTCTTTTAGTCCGTGTTTCGTGGCAAGCTTTTGTCAGGCCTAATTAAGCCTTAATAGTATCAGGTCTAGCTGGATATTTTTAAAGGATACCTCATCTCCTTTACTACTTAAACTGTCTTTTTAAGTGTTTCGTTGCATGGAACTTTTCTGGCAATTCAGTGTTCTCAGGAGTGCTGTCAAGAGTCTTTTTCTGATTTTTACAGAATTACAAGTTTTTTTCATGCCCAGATTGCTTAACAGTTGTTTTGGGTTTTTTTGTAAATTGTCTTCTAGGGCTCTCTGGGTTTGTAAGAAATCCTGTTTAAACTTCTTGGATACCATGCCTGTTGCTGACAAAATATCTTGGTTTATTCCATGCCTTCCTGTGTACTTTCAGATTGAATGTTTTGAAACACTTCACTTATTTGGCCATAAACCTTTTTCGCTATAAACATGAAGCATCAGGGTGTTTAATTTTGCAAAATAACATGAGTGGGCCAATCCCTTTGCCTTCTATAAGAAGCAAAAATGGTATGCATGTATTGAAGAGATTGGTGGTTTCCATCTGTGCTTAATCAGCTCTGTATACAGGGGAAACCCTGAAAGCCTCGTGGAGAAATGGTCAGAAGGCTCAGTTCTGAAACTGACAATGTGAATGTTTCCGAGTGGGGCTGTGGGGAAATCCTGCACCTCAGCCCTGCTTCCCACAGCCCTTCCATGTTACTTTGTCATGGCATTTAAAGATGCATGGGCAGTTCCATTTTTTCTTTCTTTTTTTAAAACTAATTACAGCTCTGAGAGCTGCCTTTTAACAAGCAATAGCCAGAGTTCACGTCAAACCCTGTAGGAAGGTGGAGGCAGCAGGCTCTGTTCCGGTATCTGGGCCAGCATTTTGGCTCTTTCTGAGTACAAGAGGAAACAAATGACCAAGGCAAATTACAGGAAGGACTGGGTTTCCTAGAGGAACTCGGGGCTCAGGGAGGAAAATACGTCCTCGTACTACGCTTCCGGGAACGCCGGTGGCCGTGCGGGGGATCTGCCGAGACGGTACTGGAGCGCCGGCGGAAACCCCAAAACCTGCTGAGCCAGCTGGCCTTTCTTGTAAGCCACAATCGAGGTGGCATCATCTCATCTCACCCGTGGTTACGTGTGCAGCTTGGCAGCTCCTGTGCGTGTGTCTGTGCAGCGTGGGCGCGTCTCCCTGCCCCGGCAATCCAGAGCACGGCTCCGGGCTTGGAAAGGCTGATCCCGGAGCAAAGGGGCTGCTGCAAGTAGGAGTTTTACTGAGTGTTAGTCTAGTACAGCAGTGTTTTGGTTTTTGTTTGTATTTTCTGTCTATTAAAAATGCTTTTCCTGTGGTACTTGTTAAAATTGCACCAGCCTCCTAGATTAGATAAGAAAATACTATTTTTGGTGCGGTAACTTCATTTTTGGTGAGGAAGTTTGCAGAAATACAATTGTTCTATTTTGAAAGCTGTACATCTGTCCTCAATGCATTTTTCTGTTCTGCCTGGTTCTGGAATACCACTTGGATAACTGCTACTTAAGGACTTTCTCCTTGTTAACTTACCACTGCAAGCCATTGAGTATTCATGGGGGATAGAAAATGAGCTTAATTCCGTCCTTTTCTGTTTTACTGCACTAGCCTTGTGTGCTGCAAGTGAGGAGGAGAAAAGGCAGAGTGGTTTAAAAGCTGGAGCTTGATCCCAAAGTAAACTAACCTTCCCTCCATCCCTCTCAATAAGGCAGCTCTCAGCAAGCTACTTTTCACTGATGTATAAAGACTCTCCTTTTTAATTTCCCTATTGGGAATATTCTGCTGCTTAAGCCTGACCCTTAATTAGGAGCAAAAGCTGTAAATTACAGCAGTCGCTGCAGCTGACTTGGAATTTGCTGGTAGCTGGAGGAGTGTCCAAGGCTTGTTGAAGCAGAGCTTTGGACCAGCCTGTGAAATGTGCTTGAATGTCAGCTTCCTAGAGCTTCGACCCTTATTAGCTACATTACTAATTGAATGATAGCACAGCATGCAAATTACCAAGATAATCCTGAGTAATAAATACCAGTGGGTTCTTTTCGGGTGGTTTGTATTTTTTTTCCCCCTTTTCTTTCTCCCCTAACCAAAAGCTCTGGCTGCAAAAAATACCGTTGTACATTCCGGATTTTATTTACAATAGCCTCGATTCCAGAGGGAGCATTTTGAGCTATTTTATCCATAGGCTGATTGGGCATCTGATTTGTATAAGCTCAAAGCAGCTGAAAGAGAAGCCAAGTTGTCCCAGTGCCTGTGTTGTTTGCAGCTGCAGAGTTCCAACATGGGAATGAAAGAGCCGTGGCCGAATGCTTTCATGTGGTTTTGTATTGCAGAGTCACAGCCTTGTCTCATAACATCAGGGCACATGATGAGATGGTGAATTTAGATAAGAGAACTCTTTCATCTGCCCCTTGGGGAGGAGATCCTTCCCTCTGTCTGGCTTCTCTCCGCTTGGCTCTGCTGTGGTGTCCTCCTTTCTGGCAGGGTTGGATTAGGGAGAAGCCTGCAAGAGACTCCCTGTGCAGAGCTCTGTGAGACAGGTTGTTCTCTGGGGCTGAGTGTGCTCTGCAGCCCTCAGAGGCACAGGGAGCCTGGCTGGTACAGGGAGCAGGTCACACCTTCATCCTCTGCTCTGCAGCACTCACTGCCTGCCTGGGTTCTCCTCCCAGCCACTGCCATCTGCGCAAGCGAGGGGTGCAAGTCACACCGAGTTTGTTTTCAAATGCTTTTCCTAATAAACTGTCCCTTTTTCATTTATTTTTATCCTTTTAATAAATGTCTTCTCATTCATTTTAGACCCAGACTGAAAAATGTGGACAGAAGTACCGCACAGCAGCTGGCAGTCACAGTGGGAAATGTCACAGTAATTATCACAGACTTTAAAGAAAAGACTCGCTCTTCATCCACGTCGTCTTCTACAGTGACCTCCAGTGCAGGATCAGAACAACAGAATCAGAGCAGCTCGGGCTCTGAGAGCACAGACAAGGGCTCGTCCCGTTCCTCCACGCCCAAGGGGGACATGTCGGCAGTCAACGACGAATCTTTCTGAAAAATTGCACATGGAGTTGTGGAAACTATGAATCAGGGTATGAAATTCAAACACTCCACCTGCCCACGCTGTTCAAATCCTGGAGAGCCTCTTCTGTGCTTGAACACACTTTCTTGGACATCGACCTCTTACTGATGCAACCAGGATGATTTCTGCTTGCCGTGGGCACCTGGCCACCAAGGAATTTCTCACCCTAGCGATTACTCTTGACACTTTTATGTATTCCATTGTTTTATATGATTTTCCTAACAATCATTTATAATTGGATGTGCTCCTGAATCTACTTTTTTATAATATCTGCTGTGCACAATTTTCCATGAACATGACAACTTTTTGTTTTGGGGTAGGGAGCGGGTGGGGTGGGAAGGGGGCTTTATTTATTGCATTCACAAACTCCATCCTCTTTCAACATATCCTTTTTAAGTTCAGTTCTTCTTCCAGTTATACTGTGTACTATCAGTTTTGATATAAATTATATATAAATATATATATAAATAAATATATATAAAGGGTTATTTGAAACCAATACATGGAAACGCTGGTGCTTGAAACACTGTGAAGTGATAAAACAAATTAATTGAACAGTTCAAGATCTGGGACAGTCCCCTTCTGTGAAAGTACTGAAACTGAAATGGAACTGGTCTTAGGTGAAAAGTGTTCCTGAAGGTTTGAACCTGGATGGGACCTGTTCTCTCTATTGTTCCTTCCCCATTTCTTCCCTAAGCAATGGCTAAGGTGCACTGGACACGGTTTTGATTGTTACAGCTTGGGCTCTGAGATGAGAGAGGATTGCTCCAGGTAGCTGATGTTTCTCCTGGGGTCGCTCAGGTTGGTGATGTGCAGCTCCATGCCCAGCTGGAGCGGACGCATTCCCAACCAGACTGCTGCTGTTACACCACGGATCCGTGTGTTCTGGAACGTGAGCACGGCTGTGTCATGCACAGCCAGTCCCACACGTGTTGGTGTTGTTAATGAATTCCAGCCAGCAGCCTCAGTGCCCGAGGTAGCTAGAAGTGGAGTGGTTGCTGTGGGTTGAAGGCAGCAGGGAGCCTGGGGGCAATCCTGAGTTCAGGAACCGAGCTGGTGCTCGCTCTAGCCACGTGTGGGTTGGTGCTTGTCAGCCCTGTTCCGTCTGTCCCATCCATGCTGTTGGGGTGGCTCTTATCCGTGAAGTCCATCTGTATCCCAGGAGTGGTTTCTGAACAGCATCTTGTCCAGTGATGGGCTTGTCAGCATTTGGACACTTCTGAGTCTCCTGCTGTGGGAGCAAAAGTAGGGAAAAGTTTTCATGCTGGCAAGTGAGCGACGTGTGGCTCATGCTCATGACCAGCATCTCCTTCATTCTTACTCTAAAGTTCTCCAGACTGTAATTTCTTTTCCTGACCTCTTAGTGTTGCTTTACAGTTTACCTTCCATGCATTATCCTGCTAAAACACTCAGCTGAAGAGGTGAAACAAACTTTTTTTAAAAAGCAAAACAAACCCCAAACCTCTTTGGCTTTTCATCTTTATTTAGTGGCCCCAGGGTGCTTTGCAGTAATTTCAGGCACAGAGGCTGTGGCTTCATCTGACATCAACTGCATAACTTTTGGGCATGATGAAAGAGGGCCACATTTTGACAACTTTGTGCCTGCTTGTTATATTGTGAATTATTTGCTTGGCAAGAGAAATTTCTCTTTGTGGAGGCAACTGATTTAAGATTTCTTTTAAAATCAGTGTGGTTTTGAGTAGCAGACATAGGTTCCTTTCACACTGGTGACAGAAATGTGTGAGTAAGGGATCTGGTAGAGCCCCTGCTTGAAGGCACGTGCAGTGGCAGTGCCTTGGCAGCAGTGGTTTTATTCTGAATATGTTAACGTGGGCACCCCAACTTAATTCTGCTTATATTTGCAGTATAGCCTGTCTTTTGTAAGCATTTTTAAAAGTATTAAAGAACCAAAGGAAAACAGATGCTTCCTATGAGCATCAAGACAATTTATTATACATAGTTTTAAATACTATGAATATCTCAATCCACATTTTAACATTAGTGGGATATTGCAAAGACATTCCTTTTCCAGTTTTTACTATTCCTTTAAGGGTCTCAGGGAGGGTAAACTGGTCAGCCATATTTATTTATTTTACTGAAATGTATTGGAATAATTTTTTAAGAGAGATTTTTTGAAGATGCCCCTGAACTTGTATATTTTGCACTGCTTTATAAATGATCCATTATCAATTAGGCTTGCGTGCATCTCGGCCGCGATCCAGCCAGGAGGGTGAGTGAGTGGCAGGTCCTGCTGGCCTCAGCAGGGCTCAATCTGGTGCTTCAAGTCAAACCACGTGCTCACCTTCTTTGTTGGATCTGGGAATTTGTGCAAAAAAAGAAAAAAAAAAAAGCATTGTGTGTACCAGGAAATTGCTTCTTTTTCAAGTGAAACTAGACCTGTCGATCAGTTAAAAAGCTTTAACGCCATACCCAGCTACTCGTGGTACAGTCGGTAACATCTGTCCCTTTGGCGTGCCTCCTCGATGAAGTAGCTTGCTATAAACAAATGGGAAAATTTCTTTGGAACAAGTGACCTGGAATTCTGCATTCAGTTAGGAAGTGCTAGCTAAGCATTGAACCCCCCAGCCTCATCCGTAGCTGTTGCGTTGTGGGTTTGAAGGACAGCGTTTGCTTTCACACTTAATTTCCGCAATCAGCGTCCCTGCGGCACCGCGGGCAGGGTTCCCTCCACGCCGTGGCCGGAGGCCAGCCCGCCCTTGGTGGGAAAGGTGTTCCAGAACCAAACCAAGCAAACACTAGTGTAGGGAAGGACCAGATTCACGGTGTTCAGTGGCACAGAACGCAGGTAAGTGAAGCACAGTGTTACGATGGCGAAGTTTCGACTCTTACACAGACACACACACACACACAGACACCGACACAGCTTGCCTGACTCGCTCAGTTGACGTAGTTCTGCAAAGGAAAGGTGACAGCGTTTTACACCACCAGGCTATTTATTTGAATTGGAACTTTGCTTCAAATTGGACAGATCGAAAATTTGGCAGCAGCTTCTGTGAGTTTATTTCCACTGAGATGTTTTCACCTGCCTTACCAAGATCATTCTCAGTCTACTTTTTTAAGCTCTACCATAAACTTAAATTATTGAAAATTTATTAATTGCTGACTATTATATAATAACCTTTGCTTGTATGTAACCGAATGGTTTTAAGAGCCAACATTTAGAGTATGACAATGGAGCTGAACAGTTTTTAATGCGCAAGCAGTTCTGTTCTTGTGTATGACTTGTAACCTTAATTTACTGTGTAAAGATGGTTACATTATTTCCTTAGCTTTGTTTGTTGGAGACAAATATAGAATGCTTGTTTAAGTATGTCAAAACATAATCTTATCTTGTGGATTTTTATGTTAATGTATTATACGAGCTCTATTTTTCATTTGCCCAGAAAGACAGCTTGTATAACGCTTCTGAAAGTTTTTCCGCTCTGTAAAGTCTTTAGAGCTGACAGTCCTGTTAGGTTTGTTTTAATCTTCATGCTAAAGTGTCAATGGTGGTTTTGTGAACTGGTCAGAAATTCACAGGTCTTAAATGTTTTTGGGAAATTTATATTGGACACTGCTCTTTGTCTAGCAAATAAAAGATGTTAATATATTCCTGTTACTGGCATGTGCACGACTGTTATTAGAAGCCACTTTATCATTTTCCTGCTTTAAATAGAAATGTCTATTTATGAATTCTGCTTGTAGTTTTTTCACAAATAAAATAGTAAAATTTAATTAAATCTGAAAGCTCTCTTTTTTGGGAGATGCCAGTATTCAGAAAAGGTGGAGAGTCCTGTTTTTGGAGCACCTCCTCAGTGTGTACAGCTCATTCCTGAGCACCCACTTCTGCAAATACAGGTTGTGCCCATGGAAAACCTCAGTCAAGCGAGTAAATCCTGTTTGTTCCCTGGGACTCACGACATGGGGAGACTTTGTGGCAGATGTGTCTGCAGAATTTGGGTTTCAGGTCCCTGGAAATAATAGTTTTTTCCCTTTCTGTAGCTGCAGGAATGGTGAGGCTTACTGCAGAGGGTTTAGTGAGAGCCCCTGGGAGTTCCTTTGCCTGTCTTGTGCTAACGAAGTCCCAGGAGTAAATTTAATAAAATGTAATTGAGAGTCTAATTGTATTTTTATAGCATGAAAATACTGGTATTTTGCAAGCAGTGTTTTGGTCCTCTGCCTAGGAAACAAGGTGATGTGAATTACTGTGCTCTTTATAGTTCTTTTTCCCCTCCGCCACCCGAGATGGGAGATGTGTGATGTAACTCTTCAAATATGAAGTTGAAGTTTGAAAACAAAGCAGTGGATAAAATGCCAAGGGGACAGAATCTTTTTCCTGGGAATGGGAGGGCAGTTCCTAAACGAAAAGGCATTTGGATACTTTTATGTACGCTGGGGGAAGTGTGTGTTACAAATAGAGGTTGCTTTAGAAATCCCCATGTGCAAACAGACGCTTGAATGCTTTTAACCTCAGTTGGAAGCAATTCAGGTGCCTTTGTGCCAAGAATAAGAAGAAACAGGAAAGGTAGTGGTTGTTCTACAGACCCGAGAAGCACTTGTTTGGCACGCTGAGGACTGAGCAGAGGAACAGTCCTTGCCTTGAAGAGCGTACAGTCCCTTTCCTCAGCTGTGACCAGCCAAAGGTGCCAGAGCCGCTGCAGGGGCAAAGTGTACGAGCTGCAGGGAGAGGAGGCGACGGCCTCATCTTCATCACCTTGATGCTTGAATGTGAAGGCAAAGACTTGGATGGAGCCAGCAAAAGACTTCCATGTCGGTGTTGTCTCCCTCAGAGCCTGCCCAGTCACCCCTTTGCTGGGATTTCAGGTGACTGCTCTGGAAATTCCTTGCCTTGGAGACACGTGAGCCAAGGGCCACCTCCAATGCTGGAGCTGCAGTTGTCCCTGCTGCTGGCTGTCCTTGTATGAAGATGATGCAGTGCTGCACTCGTGGGTTTGTGGATCCCTCCAAGATGTAGGTGTTCAGCTTCAGGCTGGTGTCTTGCCTGGCAGCAGGCTGGATGGATTCCTACAGCCCTACTTGGTTGTTTAAAGGTAAACCTGAGTCTACTTGCTATAAAGACAGCAGAGCTGTGAAACTTCACATGTGATTCACAAACTGACTAGGCTAAAAAAAAATCCAAAACAAACAGATCTGGAGAACCAGCAGAATCTGGAAGGAAGAGGGAGACTGGCTGCATTTTGTAATACCTGGATGCCCTTGTGGCTTTTGTAGTTGTTACAAGGAGAGGGAAATGTCAGGTCTTTCTGCCTGCCTTTCCCTCAGCTGTTCCTTGAATATTTACGTGCCTAAGTGTTGCTTGTCTTTGCTCCTCCTGTCAGCAGACACAGCGAGGCTTTTTTGCTGTTTTCCCCTTACGATGACTGATTGCTTGGTATTTGTATGGAGCCTTTTTCCAGACAGGGTTGGGGCTGATGCTGATTCCAGCTGAACCCATCTAATAGGAAGACACTAGAAAGTTCAGCCGTGTTTTCTCATTGTTTATTCTCAGCAGAGAAAAACCTGCATGCAGAGATCACCAATAACATCAAAGGCTGTTTCAGAAATTCCTAATCAAGGCACTTCACACCACTGCAATTATCCCACTTGCAAAACTCCCCCATGGCAGAGCATGGAAGGCTGTGACAGCGAAGAGCACTCTATGCCTAACTCAGGTCTGCAGTTAGTACTGATATTAAAGATAAAGATCCTGCCTTCCTGCAGCCAGTGCTGCACATCTCAGCACTCACCTCCAGTCCCCTGTTGCTCCTCAGACAGGGATCGCTCCTTGCACAGCAGGAACTGATCTGACAGCCCCGGCTGCACAGGAAACTCAGAAGGCACGAGCCAGTTGTGCTTCCTAGATGAGGAATCAAGAAACAAATACTCCCTTGTTCTCCTCTGTCTTCATACCATAAAAAAGGGAAAAAAAATACGATATTGCTCTCCACCATGGCTATTTATTATTCCCAGGATACTGGAGATTTCATTACTTTCTAACATTCTTAATTTTTTCCAACTTCTTTTCTTTCATCATTAGGAGTTGTCAAAAATGTTCTGACATCCTTAAGAGGCTGTTCCGCTTTCCCCCTTCTCCAAAACCATTCTGAGAAGGATTGAAAACTGCACAGTGGCAACTAGAGAGTCCCAGTGTGAGAATCCCTGCTGTTCCACATCCCTGCCTTGGCAATCCTCCCTTCCTCCTGCCAGCAGGTGAGGCAGAGGGATCCAAAGCTGATATTCCCTTAAATACTGTGACATTCCCAGTGTAATACACACTTGATAACAGCCCATCCAAAGCTTTTTAGGAAGCTTTTTAATTGGCCACAGCTCCAGGAGCTGGACAGAGTTTGAGGAGGGAGATCTGAAGTGTTTAAACTGCTCCAAGCTGCTCTCAATGGTTGAAAAAAACAAGTTTGGGAGCTGAATTTGGGTACAAAATATCGCTGTGAGCAGGAGAAAACTGGAATGCTGTAGGAACAGCACGTAGTGGCCCAGGTAAACAGAATGGGAACGGATAAAGCTGATTTTTGTTCCTCCTCATGCTGGGCTGTCTGATTCATGTTGCCCAGGAGGTTTGGTGTGGAGCTGGCAGGAGGAGTTTTCCATGTTTGGGTGTGTATTTTAGGAGGGATTAAAGCTCACAGTAGAGAAGCAGAACCACTGGAATTTTAATTCTGCTTTCACCCAGGAATTGATACCTATCTAATACATGCAATCTATAATCTTAAATATAGATGGGATATTTTCACGTAGGTTGTATTCTATGGGACAGACTAAAGGTGCAGTGAAGTTTAAAAGCACAACTTGTCAAAAGCTGTCTCTGATAGGGCTTTACTCTTTTTTTGACTCTCTCGAAGAATCACCAGGATAAGCCAAGAATAAACAGGGCCAACAATCCCTCCCACCCCTTTTGGGTGATTATAACTGTCTTACTCTGCAAGTTGGCTTCCACAGCAAGCAGGCTGTCTCTGTTCATATGCTTTACTTCCCTATGGGGTTTATAAAAATAAGATGAAGAAAGGGCAGGAAAAAAGTAGCTTTCCATTAAATTAATTTCTTTCTGATCCAAGAAAGACAAAATCATGGAGCAGCAGAAGGAACTGGTTAGGCCTCAAGGCTGATGCTACTCTCTGGGTGGGTTCATTTATTTATACATCCAGATTTCTTTCAAAGGTTTGAAGAGATGTCCATCAGCCTTGAGCCTTCCAATGACTTTGGAAGAGGTTCCACGGAGCCTGGATGGAGAAGCTGCCCCGCAGCTGGGGGTAGCCCAGTGGGTGCCTCTGCCCAGGAGCAAACGACTCGTGCCTTTCAACCTTTCTCACATGCACATGTCCCTTTCCTTCATTCCCAGCAAGGAGAATCCTCTGAAATCTCAAAATCTCTCTGCTCAGCCTTTGTGAGACGTTGAGGCTTTGGCTGAGGCTTAGGGCTGCATCCAGGCTTTAACAGACTTGATAGCAGAGTCTGCGGAAGCCCGGCAGCATCCCCGCATGCCCAGGATTTGTGCTGGCTACCAGGAGACAGGGGATGGAAATGTATTTAGCTGCTCCTATTGTTCTCCTTATTCAACCCAAGTTTTGTGGGTGTGAAGTTAAGGGAGGAAAATGTGGACTGGAGTTATGGAAACGTTCCCTTGGAAAAGGAATATGGTGATTCCTGGGGGCGGGATTGTTGCGGCAGCGCGGGATGTGATGGCTGTGTGACAGCCTCTGACAGGGATCGAACTGGGAGTCGCTGTGGTACAATGGCACGGGGAAAATGAGTGATGGGAGCCTCCCCTGACTGCAGAGCTCCCGAATTGTGATGACACTCAGAGGGGGAGAAATCCTGGCGGGGGGCGGGGGAGGCTGACAGGGGTGCCAGGTTTTGCGAATCGCGTGCGGGCTGGTGTCTCTGACTCAGCCCTGGCTGCTGTCTGTGTTGGCTGCCTCCACCTTCCCACCCAGCCCAGGAGGGTCTGCCATCCCCCCTGCCACCCCGCTGGCCTTCGCAGGGTCTGCCATCCTCCTGCCATCCTCCCCTCTGGCCTTGGCAGGAGGAGCCAGGCTGCCGGAGCAGCAGGAGGGCAGCCTGCATTCAGCTCCTCCGTGCTGCTGTGCTGCTCCAGCAATCCTGGAGCAGGCTTGGGGAGATGGCCCTGCTGGACACCCCTCACCCCTCAGCTTTGTCAGCCCTTGCACTCGTTTTCTGCACCAGTTTATCTTACCACGCAGGACCAGCTCTGCTTTGGGTCCTAGTGGACTCATCTATCCTCTGCAAGTCCTATTAGAGGTGCCAATCGTCATTTTCCTCCTGTGCCAACTTATAAATCCCACAGATTTATACATCCAAAGTCCTCATCAATCAAAAGATTAAGTCAAAGGCGACGAGTTAAAACAAGTGGGAGGTGACTCCATTGAGAGCAGTGCCGAGCCAGTGCTCACTCCTGCAGAGCTGGTGATCCGCTGAGCTGGGTGCTGTGGGTTCACCCTGCTCTCTCTGCCAGCCAGAGAGCTTAACCAGTGAAGAAAAGGGTTTTATCCGAACGATTTAATTGGAGTGGTCCCTTTCCTCCCCACATCCATACACTGTCTGAGGAGCAGGAGCTGGATGGAGCAGGATGTGAAGCTCTCAGACCCCCGGTCTCTTGGCTGGAACCAGAAGCCAAACCACCATCCTTCCTCGTTTGGGGAGGAGCCTGCACTGAGTCACTGGAGTTACTCCTGCTGATGTGTCGAGTGTTGTATATCACACACGGCTGGGAGTGACTCTCCGTGCAGGAAGGGAGTTTGTGCCTTGTCCTGCTGGACACTGGGAGATGTTTTTCCTAACAGCAGATCAGCAGTTTATTTGCAGTAGGTTAATAACTCTCCTGGTGTGTAACAGGTTCTCCTTCATGTTGGGTTTGCCAGAAGGGGGTTGGCATTCCTGAAAGCTGGGGTGGTGGAGTGGATCTCAAACAGCACAGAAATCCAGTGATGCTTTTCTCTTTTCTCACCTTTACCTAGCACTAACAATACCCTCAACATCTGGTAAATGGTGGAGATTTTTTTACTTTATCTCTGCATCTGGATTATTTCCAGGCAAAGATGGGGGTAATCTGTTCCTGCAGGGACAGGGACTTGGGAGCCCAGAGCTGGTGACAAGGGAAGCAGAGGGTGAGCAGGGAATGCTACCTCTCTGCTCCAGTCATCCCTGGGTTGCCATGTGTGTTTGAGCCTTGAGATGCTCCTGCTGAAGCTTTCACAAGCTCTCTCTTGAGATTTTGGCCAGTGCAAGTAATTCCACTTGGGAGTCTTAAAACTGCTGTCTGGGGAGGCAGAGCTCAGCCTGCAGCTCTCTGTGCATATATCCTTGCTATTCCATGGATTAAAAAAAAATAATAAAATAAACAGTGGTGCTCTTACCTCAGGCTATCCATTAGGAGTGTGATTTAGTGCAGGGAGGGCTATAAAAGCAGTTGATAAATCTTCTGTGGAGCACAAATAAAATCTCTTGCGGGAGGAGAAAGGGCCCTCGATAACGGAGCAGGGAGGGAGCAGCCCTTTCCCCCCTGTCTAATTAGGCTGTCCAGGAGAAGTTAATATAAAATAATAGATCTGGAAAGCCCAAATCTTCACAGCCTTAGGAAGGACTTCATCCCCCTAAATTACGAGGCTAAGACCTCATTCAACAATGCTTTGAAGGAGATCAACTGGCAGCACCATTCACGGCGGCTCCGGGCGCGGGCGCGGGCGCTGCGTGATTGCAGCATCTTCTGAAGAGAAGAGCTCGCTCCTGTTCCCGTTGAATGCTACTATTTTTATCCTCCTTAATTTCTAGAAGGTATTTCCAAGTGGGAAGCAGAGCAGAGAATAGCAGATCTTAACTCTGCTCCGTGTAACAATTTCTGTAAAAAAGGAGGGTGAAATGTTTGAAATAGCTTGTACCTATTTTTGGTACCACCAGTGTGGTAGCAAAGCACCTGGAGGGTGATGGGGCACCCTGAGGGTGATTGGCCACTGGATGGGGGGGTTCACAGCTGGCCCTGTCTCCCACGGTGTTCACAGGCTCCTGACTTTGCTTGGAGCCAGAGGTACCTGGGGACGTCTTGGAAGGGCCATGGGGAAGGGTGACGCTGGCAGGGGGGAAAGGGGGTGTCTGTGGTTGACTGTATCCCCCTCCCAGCCCAAGGGACCCCTCCTGTCTCACCCCTCCTGGGCCCCCCTAGCCTTTGGAGTGTGGTGGGGAGAGCTTTGATCCTTTCACATATGGGAGGCAGAAGAGCAGAGGGACTTAATTAGATGCAGTTACCTTACCCACCGCAGAGCAGCCAGGCCTGTTGGCATAAGGTCAAAGAGGAAATCCAGGGCCCACCAGGGCCAAACTGGAGGAGTTATGGGGGATGCCTTGGACCTTGTGCTCTTTCCTGTTGAGCTGTAAAAGGCTCAGCATCATGGAAAGGCCAGAGAGCTCAGGACTGACCATCACTGACCCCTGGATCACTGTTGGAGCTGTGGGGTGAGGGGAGTGCTTTGGGAAGAGGACAATATGGGATGGATCCTGGCTGGAAAGCACAGCCTGGGACTGAGCATTGTGCACGGAGGCAAATAGGGACAGTGATCTGCGAGTCCCCGTTTCAGTGTGTGACCTTGGCCGTGCAGTTTTGGATGTGTAACGGGGCTTTTATCTTGTGATTACTCCCTTCTGCAGCCACAGCTTTTGCTTCTCTACATGCCCAGGTTCTCTGAAGCTGCTGAGCACAATGCTGGCACACACAGCTCTTGTGCTGGGCAGAAGCATCCTGCTTCACTTGAACATGAAATATAAATCAGAGATCAAGTGAATTATTGTGCCATGCTGCTGCTCAGGCAATAGGGAGTCTTTAAATCAATCAGGCCCCAAATAAATAAATAAACGTGCAGCAGACATGCTGGAGTGCATGTCTGATTCCTATCAGAGGCAGTAATTCAAGGCAGATGCTTGCAGTTCTCTGCTTCCCGCTCTGCTTTACCTGGGCTGTTGAAGTCACAGGAGACAGAAAGAAAATTTTTTTCTAAGCTTTCATTATTGTTGCCAAAGAAACCGTTTCATTTGGTTGCCACGTGTGCAGCAAATCTGGTTCAATCCATCTGGATGGTGGCGGATGAAGGAGAAGGGCTTTGGGGAGGGAAGTCTGCAGAGTGCAGCCACCTCAGTGCACTGTGATCCTGGGGATGAGGCTGGGAGCTGCAGGAGGGACAGTGGGTGCTGCTCCTTGCAGAGGCTGGAAGGGTCCCACTGCAAGGGTTTGACCTGCACGAGCATCCTCTCGGCAGCGCGGACACCTGGGTGAGCTGAGGCTGAAGGACTCATCCCTCGGAAACCCTCCAGACATAGCCCCAGGGAGCAGCACCGCCGGCTGTGAGCACCTGGCTGGAAGGTCCTTCCACCCTCAGGCATGAAGATTTCACTGGTTTTCGTTTTACCTCACACTGGCACTCGGGAGAGAAACGTTTGAAGCGTTTGATCTTTCTGGGCTGCCGTTTCCCTCCCGCAGGCACTGGGCTCGGGAGCAGAACTCCCTGGGGTTCTGAGTCTGCCAGGCACCATCCTGCTGCCTCCTGGCTGGCACCATCCTGCTCCCTCCGTGCTGGTCAGCCTGGGCAGGAGCATGGAGGGTGCTCTGGGTGACTGTCCCCATCGCTGCCCAGCCCTGGGGATGGTTCCAACACCAGCAGTGAATGTGGGCAGCTGAGCCTCTGCTGGAGGGGACCAGCGTGACACGAGCTGTGCTAGCCAGGGAGAGCAGCGGCTGTGAGGTGGGTGTGCTGCCCCAGGAACGTGGCACTGGGGGCTTAGTCCCTTTTCCAGGGCAGTTTTTGTCACATGCAGATGGTCCTGGGCTGCTCTCACCAGCTCCTGAGGCTGGTGCATTTGGATTTCATTGGAACTTTGCTTACAGCTGCAGCCTCTGCCTTTGTGCATGCCCAGTTCTGGTGCTTTATAAAGGTAAACCAGCCCTGACACTGGCGGGAGGCTGCTGGCACAGCAGGGCTTTCCCCTGCACTGTCTGGTCTGTCCTGAGCAGACCTGGCAGAATCAGTCCAAGGTGATGATATTTCACTAAGTCAGGGCCTCTTCTCCCTCGAGTTTCTCCAGGAGAGTGTTGAAAGTGAACCTTGGCCCAGTGGAGCTGACATGTGCCTGACACCTTGTGATAAAAGATAAAGCAGTTGCAACACTGGGGATTCAGCCTGGATTTCTGAAGATTTATCCCCAGGGGAGAGCCGAACTGATGCATGGGTAAGGTTTTTTCCTCCTAAAACTCCACTTGTAACCCCAAAAGAATAAAGGTCAATCAGTTAAACCCACTCAGCACATAATCCTGTGCCCTTCTGAGTTAGCACAGTCTGTGTAAGAACAAGGCTTGCTGATGCACGTAGTCATGCTGGATAGAACACACTGTGTACCCCATAGCAGGTTCACCCCTCACCTCTGAGTGCCATTTTTGGTGTGTTCCTCCTCCAGCAGCTCATCCCAGCCCTGGACAGCAGTGTAAATCCTTCTTTGCAAATCATTGACCCAATAGGTCATAAAAGTTCCTTTATGGCCTGTCAAGACAAGCGAGGTTCTTTACGTGCACCCTAAGTCAGCACAGTAAAACTTTTATGGTGTTTTCAATAACAAGAGCTACTGCACATGAACAGCAACTAATTTTTAAAGCCTTGATATTTCAGCTGAGATGAGGTTTTTTCCTCTCCTCTGTTGGAAAAACACTTAGATCAGTGTGCTCAGCAGCCAGTGCCTGGAGCTGACCCCTCTGCCTGACATGGTGCTCCAACTTCCACAGTTACTGAGCACCCCTGGAAAGAAACCTCTGCAGACCAGGCTGCTCTTCTGGTAGCATCTGTGTGGGTGGGGGAGCTCAGCTTCAGATTCCCAGGTGCCCTTGGGAAGCAGGAATCCCTAATCCCAGCCACTGCTGCACCCAAGGGTTTAGTGTGGAGATATCCCAAGGGAGGGGGGCAAGGGGCGCAGAGGGGCACATGCCATCCTGGGACACCTTCGTCAGGGAATAACAGGGTTTATTCAGAGTGCTCGGCCTGCTGCTTGTTACAGTCATGATTTTGGTCCTCTAAGGTTGCTGCTGTGGCCATGTGTGACTGCCCCACCCCAGGGTCCAGCCTGAGCAGAGATGATGGGACTCGCTGACATGGACAAGGGAATTGCTTTTTTGTGGTGTGTTGTTGCATTTTGTTTGTTTGTTTGTTTGTTCTTCTAAGAGAATAACATTCTTTTCTCAGCTCTGTCAGGCCTGAGCTGTCCTGGCTCTGCATTTGACCTGAGATGTCCTCAAACAAGGAGTGATGGATGCTGTCCCTGTGCCCTTTAACTACTTGGCTGGAATGACTGTGCCCTAAATTCACACTGCAGCAGCCAGGGGTTGTTACTTCTTTCTTCTTCACTGGAGCCTCAGCCAATTCATTGCTTTTCTTCACTCCTATGCCCCCAGTTACAGCCTTTGCCTCTTTGGACTTAGGCTTGCTTGAACCTGTGCTGCACCGTGACCCCAGTGTGGGGGCCCACACATGCCCCTGATCCCGGCAGATTGCAGGGTTGTGGAGTCTGTGGTCCCATGCCAGCAGTGGGGTCCCTGCTGGCTGGAGCCTCAGCCCTCAGTGCTGTTCCTGCACAATGAGCAGATGAGCTCCAGGCACTAGGGTGGGAATCGATCCTGGGACAGTTGGTGCTGATTTCCCAGCCCTGACAGAAGCAGGGACCAGAAGGCAAGAGAGGCCTCACTCTTGGGGTTTGGTTTGGATTGATTTTACCACATTTTCACAGAAAATCTCTCTGGGTTTGCTTTCTTTATTCTTTTTAAAAAATCCTCCTTTTAAGAAACATGCAAACATAGGGAAACCCTTCCTCTTTCAGGTCTGTCCCTGGACAAAGAACATGGGATAGTTCAGGGACTGAGGGTGCTGCATCCCAGCCCAGATCAGGATCTGTGGTCTGGGATGGAGGGGGTGCTCCTGCTCCTGGTCACAGCTATGGGTGGATGTGTGTCTCAGCTGGGCCTCCAGCAGGGCTGGAGCCGGTGGAGCCACTCCAGTTCTGTGCAGGATTTGGTTTTTTTCCCCATGTCAGGAACCACAGTGATGCTGGAGCAGCAGCACAGCAAAGGCTGGGAATGCTCAGGGGAGCTTCAGGGAGGAACTGTTGCTGTCGATCTGTTAATTAAGATTAATGTGCTAGCTGATAAGGATGACTCTGCGCCAATTGCTATTACGAGCCAAGATCCTGCAAGGCAGCAAGCAGCACATTCCTGCTTCCTCAGCAGTTGGAGCCTCTGCCTTGCAGCACGAGGTTCGGGGCAGAAAGCGGGATCTCCACAGCTCCCCAAATGCTTGAGGGCCCCTGGGGTCACTTGCTCTGCTGGTGGGATGCTCGAGAGCTTGGTCTTGTGCTCTCTTGGCAAAGGAACAGTTTTAGCTTTCCAGAGGGTGTTAAGGCAGAGCTTTGCATCCTCTCCTCCCAGGCATCAGTGTTAAAATTTCTCCACCCAAGAAGTGCATGAAATGAGGGACGTCATTGAAAAAGATCTGTGTGCAAATATGCTTTTTTACCCTCTCAGGTGGGATTTCTGAGGAAGCTGGATGTGCCTGGTACAGTAGGATGTGATGAATTAGGACTTGGATTGTCTTTGTCACAGCTGTCAGTGCAGGATTTTGGAGCAGAGGCTGCTTGCTGAGCATCCCAGCACCCTGTCCCATCCTGAGAAGAACCTGCTGAATCAACACCTTCACAGTCCCTGAGGGGACCCAAAAAGCCAGCAGAGTCACTGGAGCTGGAACAGCTGCAGGTGAGCATGTGCTCAAGGTTTCAGAGCATCACAGCTTGTCAAGGAGCTCATTTTAATGTCCTTTACCCACTTCTTTGCCTTAATAACCTCCTCACTCCCTTGGTTTCTGTGTCTGGTACCAGCTGCATTTAAGGACAAAATTTGTGTAACCAACATCATTAAAGCAAACAGGTTTGCCATACCCTCAAAGTTCACCTTTTTGGATAGCATCATTTTATTAGTGAAAGGCAGAAGTGGAAGGAGTTCTCCCTGAATCCCAGATGAATCTCCCCCTGCTCGGTCCCCTCCTGTCTTCTCCCCTTCCCGCCCTGAGCGCTCCTGCAGCCACTTTCATTTCCCTGCTGCTCCCCACACAGGCCTCAGGCACCAGTCCTGATGAGTACGTGTAATTAACCTGTGACACATCCCAGTGCCTGCCAGCAGCGTGGGGGACAGTGGCCGTCCTGCCCTGCTGCCCTGGGATGCAGCACTGCTGCGGCCAGGCGAGGACCAGCGCCGGCTGTTTGGGGCATCACCTCGGGTCATGGGCAGTATCTGCTGTCATGCAGAACAAAGATTTTGCTGAAATAACACTGCCCCAGGGGAGGAAATGCCATTTTCCCTGCCAGAAAAGAAATTCACCTTACATCAAAGGGGGAAGCTAATTTTTTTTTTGAAGTTAGGAGTGGGATATGATTTTGAATCCTCTGTTGTCCTAAAATTTGTTTTTCCTTACAGGCACTGCTCGATGGCCTCACCAGCATCCCCTTCCCACCCTGTTCCTGAGCTCCATCAGCTTCAAAGTTGAGCCAAAGTCTTTTTGCCCTGAGAGTCTGGAGTCAGCCCAAAGATGCCCAAGTCACATATGCAGAAGGAGATAACCTTATCACTGCACCCTGCACCCATCTGTAACTCCTGTGACTGTCAGCTCCCTGCAGACAGGGAATCTCCTAGCAACCTTGCACTGGCTCTTTGGATGCAGCCTAATTCAGTTTCTGGTCATCCAGAACAAAACCTCATGAAGGCATCTGGCAAACAGAGCGACAGACAGGCTGTGGTGGGGTGCTGGAGCATCTGGCACGATGATTATTTCAGCAAAATCTCTGCTTGCGGCTGATTTTGAGGTTTTTATGGTGAGCCTGAGTATAACATTCAGGTGAGGGCTCTGCAGCATCCTGCTGAGTGCTGGGTACCACTTATCTGAGCTGAGTGCTCCAAGGAATGATCCTGGTGCTCCTGCTCCTCGTTCTTTCATCCTTGTTTCCTGGTAAAAGGAGTGAGAGAATGTGCTGATGGTTGTGATGGCAGCAAAAAAAGAGGAAAGAGAGGAGGAGTGAGGAAAAGAGTGGCATTTCTCTAGCCTAGGGGAACAACATATCCAGCTCAAAATATTTGAAAAATTTGGCAGTCTTCCACTGCCAGTAGATTTTTTTGCAAATTGCAGCAGTGGAAGGATTTTAGCCACATCTGCTCTCATGTCTGTAGGTGACTCAGTGATGCCCAGTAACATGCTTGGCACTGGGAGCTGCTTTAGTGGAAAGTTTGAGCACCGCTGTCTCATAGTGCCAAGTTCTGACTTGGCAGGATGGGTTATGGAACCCGAATTCCAGCATTAACTGGCTGGTGAGCATTTGGCTCTGGGATCTGAGGACTGGTCTTTACCCGTGCTTCCCATGCAGAATCCATACAGGCAAAGCAGTAAGTCTTTCTGAAATAAATTAAATGCTGATGCTCATTTAGAAAGGATTTATAGGAGGCAGTGTGCAGCTCCAGCTGGCAGTGCAGGAATGGAAAATGGAGCACGAGGCAGGGATGGGGGCAGGAGCGGGGGCTCAGGGTCACGCCGTAGCCCTCGTGGCAGCTGCTGTGGCTGGAGGGTGGCTCTGTGCCCACACCCTGTGGGGACACAGCTGTCCCATCCCACAGGTCAGCGTGTTCCTGTTAATGATGCCCAGCATCACCCAGGTCCCTGGGAACTGCCTGGAGTTGAGAGGGACTTCGAGTGCTCAGTCTGGGGATGTAAAAAATTTAAGTATGAGCCATTTCATGTGGATGGATGAGAGCCCTTTACTGCTGTCACTGAGCTCACTGACTCCCACCAGGATGGCACATGCCACTGATTTTACTCCCTATCTGGAATCTCTTCAGAGGTGTCCAAATCCCAGGCTTGGAGCCAGCCCTCTGACCCAGCACAGGCTGAAGATCTGAATTTAAACCCAGGCACAGAATTTGGGGTGCAGGGACTGAGGGGTTTCCTTTGGGCTCATCCCAAACTGAAACCTTCAGCTAAGATTTCACCAGCTGGTGCTGGATGTCTGGAGAGCTTTGTGCCATCCCCTCTGCCCCAGCTCTCCCATCCCTCCATGCAGTGACTCCAGATCCAATCCTGCATGCCCAGAAACCTCTGATTCTCTGGAGCTCTGCAGGGGAGGGTTTTCCTCACACAGCGCTGTGCTCTGGGGCAGTTTATTCTCCTGGCATCTGGTTTTACCCTGCCCTGGCTGCTTGCAGAGGGTTTCAGAGAACAAGGGGCCGGTTTCAGATCTTGCTATTACAACCTCACATTCAAGAATTACTACTACTATTATTTCCAAGGAAACAGGGACTCACGCTCGTATCTTTTATGTGATTTCTCACATCCGGAGGTTCTCACGTGACTTTGCTGCCTATTTTTAGCTCCTCAAACATCTCTGCCAGGATGAAAGCTTTAAAGAAAACCCACCCTTGAAAGGGATGAAACGGGCATTTGCTTTAACGGTAAATTTGTGACTGTGACCCCCGAATCCCTACATTTCAGCAGCCTGGGGAGAGCAGGCAGCAACATCAGGCTGCAGTTAACTGTTTCTGTGTTTGCTGTTATACCCTCCTTCATCAAACAGCAAAGACTTGTTGTAAAACAGAGCTGTTTCTAGAACCAGATCCACCTACAAGTCATTTAAAAGCCTCCTACCTCAATTTTGCAGGTAAAATGTTAGTCTAGCAGGAATTGAGAGGACTGATTTTCCCCTCCATCTGCTTCTTGGCTGGTTTGTGGGAGGAAAAAAGCCACCCTGGCTGTTTTCGCTTGCAGCACCCACCTTGGGGTGAGATGGGTGAGGATGGGACCCCTCTGGCCTCGTGGACTTGGGGTGGCTGTGGGCACCCACCTGGTCCTGCCCATTTCAGCTCATGGGATGCAAAACTTGGCATTTCCTTTGGATGCCTCACAGGAAGCATCCTATTTGAAAAAACCCAGCCATAAATAACACACAGTTGTATCCAGCTATTAGAGAGAGAGGAAAATGGTTCACATTGTCACAAACTTTCATTTCCATTTTTGTCTCAATTTCAGCTTCATTAACACACGCTGACCAGCCTTATCAATTATAGCTATTTCTAGTGCGAGCATTTTGGTAATTGGCATCAAAATGTCAGGACAGCCAGTTGGAGCTCTCTGGCTACAGAAACCTCAGCAGTGCCTCTCGCTGATTACAAGCTTCAGTAATTAGTGATCAGCCGAGTCCCACCCTCGCTGCCACAGCTGCAAAAGCCTCGTGGGTGCCACACTGGGAGCAAAGCCCCAGCTTGGGTGCTCCCTCCCGGGATGTGATGGGTCACTGAGCACAGATCAGGGCGGCAATCAACCCCTCCCTGATACCCCAGAGCCACACAGAGCTGTGCACCCCGACAAGCTCTGCTGAAGGTGGCAAATTTATCCTGGATGAGTCAGGGCTTAATTTGTTCTCCCTCCCCGAGCTTGCAGCGTGCAGCCCATGGCTTTGCTCTGGCTTTTCCTGTCCCTGTTCTTTCCTGGGTTTAGGGTCAGGGCCGTGGAGCCATCTGGGCTGTTGGGGTAATGGCAGAGCCTGTTCCTGGTGGTGGAGGAGGCATGGAGGGGTTCAGCATTCCAAGAGACAGGCAGGTTGGGTTGGGGGTGCTGGGCTGTAGGAGGATGAGCTGGAACAAGCGGCTGCCAGACAAGTAACTGGGGCTGCTCCAGCAGTGGGAGGTGGAGATTTTATAGGGCCTCTTGGTGTTTGGTTTCCTTTTAAATGCTGGTCTCCAGGGCAGAGGCTCTGCTGCCTGCAGAAAGCCCTACAGAATGAGAGGAGCAAGGTTGGGACCCGCCTGTGTGCAACACCTCGTTTGCAGGGCTGTGCTTAAGGGCTGTCATTAGATGTGGTCCAGGCAGGTCACTGCTGAGAGTTGCCTCTGCCAAATTTTCTTTTCCTTTGGGAAGCTGGGATGAGGAGAGGTCTCTGCCTTCATCTGAGGGGTTCACTGCTCCGTGTCCCTGCTCTAGGGCCGGTCTCTTGCAGGGAAGGGGCAGCTCCAAGCACTGCTGCGAGCGGCACGTGTATTTACCTTTCCATGCTGAAGCTACAAAGCTGTGGAGACCTGGTGACCCCGTGTCACACGCTGCCCTGCCAAAGGGACAGGGCTAATTGAGACGTGACAGCCTGTGAAAGCAAACTTCTCCTCAGAGGTCAAGAAAGCAAAGCTGATGAACAGATGCAGAAACTGACACTTTGAGAAGCTCCTGGAAGAGCATCACGAGCGAGTGAAGGTGCATGCCAGCCGTGGCTTCACTGAGCTGGCTGCTTCTGTGTGCAGACAGGGAATTTAGCAAATGCCTGGCAAAGCCTTGGAGTTTTTGTGGCCGGATGCTGTGGAGGCGTGGGATGGCTGGGTCCTGGGAGAAGCCTCTGAGGGCACCAAGGGCTGCAGAGACACTGCCTGAAGCAGGCAGATAACACAGATCATCAGGTGATTTGGGAGGGAAAGACGAGTGGGTGATGGGAGAGCAATCCTGAACACCCAGAGAAACCCTGAACTCCTCGTGCCTGAGGTAAGTTAAAATGGAAGGAGAAGAACTGCCTGGCTGAGGTGGGTTGTGTGTGCCTGTTTCTCCCTTCAGGAACAAAACCAGCATAAACAAAATTGAGCTAACGAAAAGCTGCCAACATTTTGAAATGAGGCAAGGCTATAATTCTTAAAAAACCACCCGACCCACAGGGTGCAGGGGGATCCTGTGCCAGCTGCCCTCTCCCATCAGCAGTCAGTGAGCACAGCCGCTCCCCAGCGTGTGTGGGTGATGCGCCAGCCTCCTGCTATCAGGGTGACATCCCAAAGATAAATGACTGCCATTATTGCCTTCATTCCCGGGCAGTCCCCTGAGGCCCCTGCACCGCCCCGGCAGCTGTGGCAGCCCCGGCAGCGGTGACCGAGGTGCTCAGGGCCCTTCACAGCAAATCCTCCCGGCTCTGCCTGCCCATGCAGGTGGGGCGTGCAAGGGCTCTTAACCTGACACAGCTCTGAGAATCTGAGCCATGCTTTGGGAGAGAGCTGAGGCTGCTGCACAGTGTTCTACCAAGAACAAGCCTGCTGCCAATATGCCCTGCATTGGGAGAGAACATCTGTGTCTGGCCCTTCTGGAGGTGTTTTTTGTGGCACCTCCCTCTGCTCAAGTTTTACAGCTGGGAGAGAGGCAGTGAGATGCCATGGCATGCTGTGGTGCTGCGCACTGCAGCCATCAGAAACACGCCTGCTGCTCTGTTTTAATCTTTCCCCCTGTTATTTGCCTCCATTCCCCACCTTGATTTCAGTTTGCAGTGCAAGGAAGCCTGTACCCCACAACCACCCTTCTCACCCACTGGGGTGAGAGAGCAGGTAAAGCTGGCCCCTCTGCAAGCCACAGCAAAAGGCACAGCAGAGTTTGGGCTTTGTACCATCAGCTTGGGTGGAAAATGGCTTTGGGGTTAAATCATTCTCACAATGATCAGGTTTCACAAATATCTCGTTGTGCCTGGAACTAATGTGAATTAATTTGTGCAAAAAAATCCTTTACAGAGGTAGGTGCTGCCTTGGCTTTCTAGAAATAGGGATGCTTCCTGCACAAACATGGGTGCAGAGATCCCAACTTTCTGATCCTGACTTTCTCAGCCTCAAGAGACCCCACATGAGGTTGTACTCATGAGGTCGGGCTCAGAACCAGCACCCAATTCGGCTGCCAGCTGGGGGTATGGGCTTGGCTCCCCACCCCAGGGGCTGGCCCCACATCTGGGGGATGCTGAGAGTTCAGAGATGTGATCTGAGTTGTTTAATTCTACTACTCACAAGCTCTGAATAGCTGCTTTAGACACCCTTGACCTTCTGTTGCAGAACAGATCAAAGCAAATCTCTCTGTAGTGATACACTTTATCTGATTCAAAGGGGAAGCATCCAATGAAGCGCTTGTTTTGAAAACATTATTTTACGTTGTGCCCCATTAAATTGTTGACATGTTGCCCTCTGGCTGTTTGGCATTAGTTATACTCAAACGCTATCTACAGCCTTAATCTAATTTCGCCTTTCCTCATCTTTATTCCTTGATCTTCATATTACACTGCTTAACAAATCTGTTCAAGGACGAAATTGTTTCAAGATGGAGTTTGATAAGCCGGGGGAAAGGGCTGCAGAGCCGGGCAGGAATTGTGTCTCAGGTCCCAGGCACTGGAATTCAGAGCAGCCAGAAGGGGCCTGGTTTAGCTAAACTTTGCTCTTTCCCTCCATGAGTTCAGATTTCTGCTGGTCACGAGCTGTGCCAGGAGGGGTTTATGGATTGTGCCATTGATGGATATTTGACTTTGGGGTGGTTTTCATGCCCCTCCCTTTGAGGAGCTGCAGGAGGCACCGAGCCCTGTGGGTGCGCTGGGTGCTCTGTGCCCTGTCCCTGTGGGTGGCACTGCTCCAGGAAGGGTTAATTGGTTTGCTCTTCTTCACAGCTTGGGCTAAAGCTCTTCAGGCTGGATCACCTACACATTTCAACAGATCCCCTGCTGGTTCAGGGGTGTTGGTGGTGCTCCACACTCCTCCTGAGCCCTGCCAGTCCTGTGCTTTGGTGATATTTTGCTGGGCTGCTGCTGAAGGAGTAATTTCTTCAGCAGAGCTGGACCCCAATTGCCATGTTTTTGGTGTAAATCCACTAAGAAATCAGCAAGGAGAAAGAGGTTCCAGTGCCTTCCAGCCACTGAACCATCAGTCTGGAGGGAGATCCTTTTGCTACCACCCTTCCAAGCTGCTCCGTGCCTTGGAGGGTTTATGCTGGGTAATGAGTCATATTTGTTCTGTGCTCCTTTGTGATAAGCCACAGGATTTGGTGGGGAATTTGGGAAAAGTGAGCCCTGCTGTGCTGGAAGCGTGCTGGATGCTCTCACTCCTTGCGTTGCAAGTCTAGATTGGAACCAGGTGAAAAAACACGCTCACGCAGCAGCCAGTGGAAAAAAATAGCTTGATTTTAAAAGTGTTTCCTTTTGAAAAGGGGAAGAAAACCTAAACAATCAGTGCTGTTAAATTTTTCCATCACTATCCTTTTCACGCAACAGGACTTTTTCCCGTGCTCCAAAGCTCCAGCTCCAGCAGCAGCACACGGCTCCTGGGAACCAGCTTTCGTTAGAGGAGCATGGAAAATGTTCACAGAAGTGGGCCAGGGGGTTGCAAAATGGAAACAAGAGTTTTCATGAAATCTTTTTCCACCTTTGTAGTCTTTTCTGGGGGCTTATAGTGGATCCTCTTTGTGCTGGCCCAGTCACCGTCCCCAAAGGGCTACAACCATGGGCATCTGCACATGGAATTCTCCAAATGACAAACTGACAACCCTGTCAGTCCCTTTGAGAGCTTCAGACAGGGATCCTAGCAATTTTCCTAGGAGTTAAATGTATATTTATACTTTCTGTTTCTAGTAAACTGTCATGGGAATAAAAAAATAATAGTCTCTGACAAGATAAGAAGACCCAAGGATTTGAAAAATCCTTCGGCGATACAAAGGGCTGAATGAAACCCCAACAAACTGGACATGTTTAGCACCAGCTCATATCTTTCTGACATCCAAGCAGTTGGAAATATAGATATAATTAAAAGGATTTGCAAAGCCAGCATAACACTAAGAAGACTATTTTACTTTATTTTTATAATGAACTTTAGTATTTACACTGTTGCAGCAGGAATCCAAATAAATGTTCTTGGTTTATCTCTTTTCTGCCTCCAGTACACTGACTTTGGTTAAACAGCTACATGTATCTGTGCAATGCTGGCTATAAAAGTGAAAGAAATAAACTATAAAATGTCCAGTAAAGCTGTGTATTTCTTTAGGTGGGTGGGTACATGGACAGTTCGTAATTCTGGGGGCAGTAGCCACCTTTATTGCACATGAACAATGTCATCTACAGTGATGGTCCAGATTTACAAAGGTTTTTAAGATGTAAAAACAGTAGATATGTGTTTATCAGGATCAAAAAATGCTTGGGGCTGGACTGGACCTTAAAGATCATCTGGTTCCAAGCCTTTGCCATGCTCAGGGACGTCACTCGCTGCACCACAGCTGCTTAGGAAACCCTGTCCTCCTTGTCTGGAGAGGACAAATGTTGGGAGGTACATCTGGTACCACCTGGGTGACCCTGCCTTCCTAATGGGAGTGAATTACAGGAGGCTGACTATAACCCTGCTTTTTTAAAGATTGAATCCTTCACCTGATATAAGCGGGAAAACAGTGCTGCAGAGGCAAGAATGAAGACCAGCTCCAAAACTAACAAATGAGCAAAAAGACCCCAGAAGGAGGAGTAAGGAGCCAGATCCCAAAAGGACACAATGGTTTAGATGGTCTCCAGCTCTACAGGTTTCTTAATGCAGCAAAGTGACAGAAAATGAAAGATAAGGATCACTCTTCATCTTTATACTCTGCCTAATTCTATAGTGGTCCATGGCGAAAGGTCCATAGCTCTGCTCTTGAAGTGCTGGTTCTGGTTGGGGTTGAATATAATTTTCTCTCATCCAGGAATTTCTCTTGAACTGTGGACCTGGAGGGTCCCTGTTACAGGCTTTGCAGGAGCCTGTCCCCACACCAGGAGCAGAGCAGAGTCCAGGCTCTTACAGGGCTGCGCAAGCAGACAAATACATGGGGCTTTTTTGGAAAGGAAAAAAATAAGTAAAAAAATAATTGTGGTAGAGTGCCTGGTTGAGTTACAGTAAATCTTAGGAAGCAAGAGCAGAGGGCAGCTCCTTACATCTGGGTTAAAACTAATTGATTGCTTTCCCCCGGCACACAGACCTGTCTTTATACTGAGCCTGTAAAGAAAAGTTCCCTGAAAGTCACCGGAGACAAATAATCCTTCAGGAGTCAGTGCTGACATGGAATTACATTTTCAGTCATTTTTCAGTTGTATGCGTCTCCATCCTGTCACATTAGTTTGCTAACACTTCCAATGCAACAATGAGACAAACAGAGCATTGTGCTGGTCCAAGCCAAACATTCATCTCTGCTTGGCACCGCTTCAACAGGCCTGTCAAAACTCCTGGCGAGCTGGCCAAAGCTCATTAAGTGGTTGGATGCATATTTAGCATGGAAAAGAGCTTTACCCAGGGCTCTGAGTAATGTGCGGACTGAGCGGGCAGGAAAGAGGAGGGATGGTAGGAAGGAGAGAGCAGGATGTATTCCTTGTGGATTGTACCTAAGCTGAATAAAAGAATAATATAAATATCTATTGAGGCAACATATTTCAAGGCAGAACAGAAGTGAATTGCAAAATCCCTGGGCCCAACGCCAACCTGAAATGTGTCTCAGAAGAGACATTGATGTTACTGCTCCTCGATGTGCACAGAGCTATGAGGATGGTTTCCTTGGAACAGGAGCAGATCTGCTGGCCTGAGCTTTCCTTCCCAGCCTGAGCTTGATGGGTTTGGAGAGGTCTGGCCAGAGGCTTCCCTTGCACATTGACTTCACCGAAGTCCACGGAAGAATCTGACTTTTGGGAATCCAGCACGAGCCAATGTAGAGCATCCTGAGGTGCTGGCAGGAGCCTGGCTCAGCCCCCGGCAGTCTGACACAGCTGTTAACAGCTGGTGAAGCATTTCCTCAGGAGGAGACGAATTAAGAGAGAGATTTAATTGCAGAGCCTGAATGTTTGTGTTGCCTTCTGGTGTTGAGCTGATGTCAAGGAAAGAATAATCAGGGTACAAGTGGCACTTCCCAACTCGTCCGTATTCCCGTGCCTTTGCTTTCTGGACTGCTCAGTTTCAGTACATCTCTGCAGCAGACTTTCCCAGCTGCAGGAATGCTGCTGATTTTCACAGGCAAACTGTCAAATGTTAAAGAAAATTACCTCTAAACATGTATACACAAGACAGAAAAAATCCTTTCCTTCTTTGTGTATCCATGTTCACATACCAGTATCCCTGTAAATCTGAATTTCCTAAATTCACATCTAAAATTCCCAGCGCTGTTCCATTAAGTACGCACTCCTGGACAAGTAATAATGAATGACAAAAAAACCTATCTGTTGCATGGGGGAAAAAGAGAGAGAAAAACTTACTATTTAAGAAATAAATTTTTCTGTCTGCACTGAGATGATTCAATATGAGGGCAGATAACTAAGATGCTAGAATTGAGAAATCTTTAATTACAGAGGATGAAAGAAGCCATTCATGGACTAATTAACAATGCTTCAAGCAAATGTTAACAATTAACCGACTGAGCATTTAAAGGTGTGGTTCATTTTAAAGCTAGCACCTCTGCTTGCTTGCTTGCTTACTTACACGCTTGCACACAATTACTCTGTTCATTCAGCTTGTCTTCTTCCCCTACCTTTTTTTTTCCTCTAAGTTTTTGCAGGGCCTTAGAAGGGGCCATCTAGTTTACAGTGATGCCCGTATTGACCTGTGCAAGAAACTCAGGCTCATCCAGGACTGTGGTCTCTGTGCCAAGAGCCGTCCTTGCCATGGTGAACCTCTCCTGAGATGTCTCTGGAAGGTGCTGAGAGGTTATTGCTGCTGGATTTTGTTGTAGCTGTCAATCAGCTATGAATTGTTGAGCTTCAGTGTCTGTGATTTTAAAATGGAAGTTAATTATGCTTAAAAGTGTACAGAACTACCAGAACTGATTTAAAGGCTGTGAAAGGAGAAGGAGTTCAATCTTCCTTATCTAAGTAAAGAGCTTAAAGAGCATATCTGTGAGCAAGGTAATTTCCAGGATAACTGGGATGACTTCTGGTGGATGAGAGTTGAAGCTGGGTCTGGCTGTAAGAGAAGATGAGGAGGTCATGTTGCCCTGGACGTTACCAATCCTCCCTCTGGCTGATTCACCCAAGGACAGGGTGGGTGGTCTGAGCTCATTGCTTCAAGTCTGGCTGGGAATGGCTTTGTGCCTACAGGTGAGAATGGTCAGGTGAAAATAGGATTTTTTTTCCACTCATGGAATCACACCAGAATGGAGAGTGGAGTTTGATTAGGTCAACCACTCCTCAAGGCAGAACTTCAACCTCACAGAAGATAGTCCTGTAATCTGCCTCTTGTAAAGCCCCTTTTCTGCTGAGGGATAAGATCCCATCCCTCTCCAGGCTTTGGGGAGTTAACAGGCTGCAATATTTCATTTCCACAAACCGGAGACATGAGCACTGAGAAGACATCCAGAGCAGGATTTTCTTTATCTCTCTGGCCTTTGGGTGACTTTTTCTCTCACTATGGTGAGCATTGTTCCCTCTGCATGCAGTTACCTGACACACTTACCTGACACTTAATCACTGCTGCCTGGGGTTGCTGTTCTGCTGGGTGTGCTCAGCAGAGAGTGCCTTGGAGGCAGAAGTCTTTGGCAAGGGTAAAAACCCCCTCAGAGCTTGGGTTTGGGAAATTCTTTTTGCCCTCACTTCTCAAGGGCTTATTATTGAAGGGCTCCAGGCTCAATTAGACCATAAAAGCTGCCTGACATCGTGATTTATGAGATCTTAAAAGTGAGGGCTGCTTATTGGCCACGGAGCATAGCAAGGGTCCCGTGTCTCCTGCAGGATGGAGCTCGGCTCCGCAGCGAGGGAGCCTTGGGAATTCTGCTGGAGGGAGGGTCCAAGGTCCACCTGAAGGGCTGGAGCACACAGAACAGGAGGGAATGAGCAAGGGTGCAGCCACTGATGGGTGGCACAGGCACTGCTCCTGTCTGTGCACCCGTGAGGAAGGATTTCAGGGACACCCAGCTCCAGCATGCTGTGATTCAGAGCTAAGGATGTTCTTCTCAGGAGTATTCTTCCATTTGCAGCATTTGGGAGTTTCTTCATTTTTAAAGGCTCTATATTGTCTGAAGTGACTGGGAAAGCACGGTCCTGTCACAAAAATACAAATTCTGATGTGTTTTAGCTTTTCTCCAGCTGACAGAACGGCTGAAACGTGTCCCCTCTCACAGCTGGCCAGAAACCTACTCAATTAAATTATTGTGGGTTTTTCAAATCAATATCTTTAAACCAATTGCTTTTTTGAAATCACGGGCATCTCTGGTGCTCCTCTCCAGCACTTGCAGGAGTTGCAGGCAGAGCTCAGTCACAGCTGGCACTCTGGGATACACGTGTAGCAGCCTGTGAGAGCTGTGCCTGAATTCCTGCCTGTCCCTGCTCTGGCTGGCTCCGCCGGACATCCCTCTGCTCTGGCTCTGGCTGTGTGGCCAGAGGGAGATGACGTTATTGCTGTGACTCACAGCATTCCCATTCTGGCTTCCCCAGCCAGGACTGGGTTTCTCAGCCCACAGGGAGACAGGAAGGTGTTTGACAGCCCTGCATTTAGATGCCTTTGTGACAAGCCCAGTCTTAACAGCTCCAGGTCCAAGGTTGCTTTTAAATGTATTATAAATTAAATTATTTACTTTTTTCCCCCAGGGTTCAAGCATCTTAATGTGCTATGAAAGAAATGCCTCATGACTAAATACTGTTCTTCCACAATAGATGCCATAGCATGGAGCCGCTGGCTCCAGCACAACATCTGTTAAGAATCTACAGATTATAGCTAACAGGATTTTTCACCTTAAATGAGGTTGCTGTGATCTGCAGAGTTTTCTTTGTGGTCCTCAGGTGATGAGGGAAAATGTAGCTGCACGACTTTGATCTCCAATGTACTCTTATCCCAAATCACTGTTGAGTGGCTTAATTGTAGAAGATGCAAAATAAAACCTCTGTTAAAGGAGCACTTAGGTTTTTAAGTAGACTTAGATTTGCAGTTACAATAACAAAACACAAAGGACACAGAAAGGTAAGGTTCCAGCACTGTTGGCTTGATTGTGTTGTACACCCTGTGTATTTTTCTTAATGACATGAACCCAAATACACACATCTTACCAAAACTGCTGGGTTTGATATTGGGTTGCTTGTGAAAATTCATTCCATAATGTGAGCAGCACAGAGCCTGGCTGGTGGGGGAGCACAGGGCTGAGCTGACTGAGCACCCCTGCCCCTGCATGGCCAAGTAGACCTGACCCTTGTCCACACCTGGTGCAGAACAGGGCTCTGGCAGCCTGTTCTTGGAGCACCCTCTGAGCTGGGATGCTGCCTCCTTCCACCTTCTTCTGTGGGTAGATGCTCTCTGGCTTTCAAGCCTTCTTTTCATCCCTCTCCCTGCCTCCAAAACTGCATCAGAGTTGGCTTGGTTTGGTATTCCAACCTCTTGTCTTCACCATCTCACAGTTCTAAAGCACTAAACCACATCATGTAACACCAAGTTATGGGACATAAAATCATTTCCCCAAAGAATTTTAAATGTCTCCAAACCAGAGAGTTCAATCTGATAGTTCTTAGCCAAAGTACAAAGTTATTTTTCTGCATATGTATGTTTCAGGTTGGGGTTTTTTTTGGATGGAAAATAGGGTAAAAGGAACTCCAGGGGGTGACTGAAGTTGGAGTATCCTGGAGGAGCAAAAAGATGTGGCCCAGGCAGATGCAAGGGGAGGGGAATGCTGGCAGGTGACAAGGGGAGATAAAGTAGGTGGTGCTGGAGCTGTAGTGGACAGCTGCAGGATAAAACTATGAGATATAAAACAGCACAAGAGTAAAACCTTGTCTCTGGTAATAAGGTTTGTATTGGGGAAAGAGAAGAGCAGTAAAGACTTTTAAGAGTTACTGTGAAGCATCAGGTTTTTAAAAAATATATTACTTTGTCCTTCAAAGAGACTGACTTTATTTTTATTTTTTTCAATAATGCAATAATCAATAATAGATTAAATGTCCATTCCATTAGAAATCCTTTTGCCCAGTAACAACAGAGCTAAAATCTCCAGTGGTACATTAGAAAACGTAATTTGAACCCAAATCTGGCTGGAGTGTGCTTTATTCCAGGCCTAGCAAGACAGTCTGCCCAGACCTTTCCCTTTTACAGGCTGTGCATTTGATGAAGGCCTGTCTGGAAAGCCATAGCCCGTGAGTCTCACCCAGCCCCCTCATTAGATTTAGCCCTGCAATAGATGCTCAGAGACTTCAGTGCCTGTAAATTAATTTTCAAAGCCTCTCCAGCCTCTGGGATGGGCTTTGCTGCCAGCATGAAGAGCTTGGTATGCTCCTGGGGCGTCAAGGATGCCCTGCACCATGACTTGAAAAACAATGGACTGCTGCAGGGTCCAGCTTGACGGGTCCTGGAAGTCCTGTGTGTCTTTCAAATCTAACAGATTTTCTTCTCTGTTGGCTTCTTGCCTCCCCATGCCCTCCTCCCCACCCTCAGGGAACTTCCATGAACTGAAGCTGCCCTAGCTGCTGCCCTGGGTGTCCTGCAAGACCTGAACACGAGGTTTCTGTCTGTGCAGGATGGCTCAGAGAGTGGGAATGATGAGAGAGAGTTGCCTCCTTCCTCATCACAGGCTTAGTGGGACAATGAGAGAAAAAATTCTCCCTGCTGTTCCTGTATGTCCCGGAGGTTTTTCTGTGGCAATCATCCCATGAGCAGGCCTGCTGCTGGGGAGCGTGCTATCTCCTCTGGAAGCAGAAAATTCCACTTTCCCATGCTGTCTGACTGCATCTCTCCTGAGTATTAACATTAGCTCATAAAGAAGTGTTTGTGAAGGAGAATTGAAGTCCAAAATCGCTTACTTGGCAAAATGCACGAAAAGCACGGGGGGAGGAGGAAGGGCATTGGTGGACCTTGAGCTTCTGACACACGACGATGCTGAAGCACATGTGTGAGATGCTCCTTCCAGTGACACCTTAAAAATGCCTACTAAGCACAGGCCAGGATGCAGATAAGTGTGGAGCTGATGAATGCTTTCATGGGAGGAGTGTAGCTGGACACCATATGGTCAGTAAAAAAGTGCAGGCGGAGAGGGGTTCGAGCAGGTATTTCTCCAGCAAAGTCTCTGTTCCATCGGGATTTTGTTTCTTGTGCCTTGGAATGGGGGTGGCTCCCAGGACTGGTGGCAGGCACTGTCCAGCTGTGCCAGCCTGGGCTGAGCTGTGTCTGTTCTGGAACCAGAACAGACTTGTTGCAGCTGCCCCTGGCGCCCAAGGCAGCTCCTTCAGACCTCACCTGGCTTAGCTTCACATCAGCATCTGGTATCTCAATATCTCTTATCAGTGATGTCAAACACGAGGGTGGCTCTCCTTCAGTGATGTGTGCACAGTGCCTTCCACAAAGTCCTGAGCAGCAGCTGTGTCACTGAGGATGCTGCTGTTCTTTCTGGGAAATGTGTGCTTTCCTGGACAGAGAGGTTGATAAATCCCATCAAATACCAAAAGTTTTATTAATCACCAGAGTAAAGTAACACATAAAACCTATGGAGCTCATTGGCAGGAAGGCAGCTCACTGCTGCCCAAGCCTGGGGTAATGTTTGCTGCTTTCCTCTCACAAACTGTGTTTTCCTGCAGCTCTGCAGGATATCAAACCCTTTGGGAAGGGGCGTGTGCGTTTGTGTGCGCACACGTGTGTGCGGACTCTGAGCCTGGATTCTTTGAAGCGCCTTGTTCAGTGGGTCCCTGTGGTGTGCGTGCTGAAGGAAAAGCTGAATTTAACATCTGTCTGGCTGTGACACAAGGTTTCCATGTGAAAGTGCATCCAGCGAAGCAGAGAGCAGGGTGGAATTCCTGCCCTCATTGAAGTCAATGGGAATTTTGCCACTGACCTTGATGGATCCAGGCTTTCACCCCAGACTATACAGTAGCTGATCCAGCCCTTTTGTCCATCAATCTCATGGAAGCAAGTGCCTCTATAAATCGCTCCTTGAAAGAGAAGAAAGGACATGACTTCAAAGTCTCCCCTCACAGCCTTGTCCTGCAGAGGCTGGTCCTGGCTGGGGCTCTTTTGTGGGAGATGAGGCTTCCGACAGATCCGCAGCACTCAGCATCGGGTCACAGGGATTTTCATCCACCAGCAAGAATTGGGGACTCTGTGGGGCAGATTTACTGTCCATTCTGCTGGCTGATAGCGAGGCACTGCTCCAAAAAGTGGCACATTGTATTTCTGGCACAGGTGTGTCAGAGCAATGGCCGTGCGCTCCCTCACACAGAGGATGCAGCAGGATACCGAGTGAGCTTTGGAGCATCCTGCTGGTTTGCACTGAGCAAGGAGCAACTGGTGGGCTTTTTCAGGGAGCATTTGCTTGTTGGCTTAGTCAAAGTCATTCAAACCATGTGACATTCAAACAAGATATTGTCTCTGCCATGAAGATTTTTTGGTATCCACTGGTTCAAAGGGAGAACTGTGGAGGGCAACTGCGAGTGCAGCTGCCCTGGAATTATTTCAGAGCAGAAGGGGATGCAGATGATGGAGGACACCGGTTACTGGGAGCTGCCCATCCCACCAGGCAAAGGCTGCCTTTACAAAATACCATGCAGATAGTGATTTGCAGGGCTGAGAAAACAAAGAAAGGACCCCAGCGACAGGGCACGCTGTTCCCACTTCTCAAAGCACTTTCTTCATCTCACAATGTCCTCAGGGCTGCTGGAGTTTTTCCCCCATCCTGAGCCCCCACTGACTTGTGGGCCTCTCGCTGGCACTTTGGGCAGAATCTGCTTTGTTAGATGGCCTCCTGCTGCTCTTTTCTTTCCTTCTCTCCCCACCCCTTTCTCTTTTCTTTAAAAGCTTTATTGCAAAGCAATAAGTCGTTTCCCACCTCCCTGCCTCTCCCTTCCCAGACCCCTTTCCTAAGCCACTGGGGATTTTTTCACCTATACATGTAAGTTGACTCAAACAACATTCACCCTACTGTCAGTTCTCAGCCAAGAAAATAAACAGATTGTTATGCAAGAAGTTTAAAAACTTATGGGTTTGAGCTCCTTTACTGTCCATTTTTTTGCAAGTGGCCTTGTGCTGCTGCGTGTGATGCTTGAGAGAGAAAATGCATGCTCAGGACCCAGACAGTGCTTGGACAGGGCTAATTAAAATAATAATCCAGCTTTGCACAGCAGCTGAAATGTTCGTATGCTCACCATACCCCTCCAGAGGCTCAGGCACTTCCTTTGGGTGAACCCAGGGGCATTTACCACCTCCCAGAGCACAAGCAATGGGTGTTCTGGTGCTCTCAGCTGCTCATGCCCCCAGATGCCTTTGTTTCAGAAGCTGCTAATGGATTAAAGGAGACATTTTGGTCAGCCTGGGGGCCAGAGCTGCAGAGGCCCTCACTGGTGTTGGGCACCTGAACTGTAGGATGGAGCAGGACTAGAAAGTATCTGGTGCCAGGGAATGAGGCAGAATTACAGCAGGCTGTGTGAAAACAAAAAGGCAAAACCCACTGGGATGGAGGCCAGGGGTGCCTGCTCTCAAGGGCCATTTGTAGACCAGCCAGAGCTGGGTGAGACCCTCCCACATGCCTCCTGCTCACCAAGGTGACCCCCCAGTCTCCACTGCTGTCATAAGGCTTTGTGCAAATTTGTGTGGAATAAATGAGCCACTGGAGTAAAAAACTGTGTCTCTGCTGCTCAAACAGAGCCAAAAAGTGACATGAGGTCTAGGGCAAAAGTCATAAGAGCTTCACTTGCCTCTTTCCAGAGTAACAACTGCCATTATAAATAATTTGCTCCTTTCATTAAAGCTCCAGTAAAAAGAAAATTGGCTTCAAAATTTCAGATGTAAAGTACTAAATTGGAGGAGAGGTTAGCTGGAGAAAGAGCTTTTCCAAAGGAGCCTTTTTGGGCAGCCCTTCAGATGGCATTAACTGTCATCTTCGGGGAAGAGCTCACCTAGGGCCTGTCTGATCAAAGTCCCGTATTGTGTCATTTAGGACAAAACAGTACAAAGCTCCAGAACTGGGAGGAAAGAATTAAAACAGGCAATGCAGTTTTCACCTCTGCCTCTTTCCCAGGAAGGCTGTTAGCTGACTGGGGGCACAGTTATTATTCCATCCGTGGTGAGGTCCCATTGCACACACACGAACAGCACTCCAGTCTCCCTCTTTTGCTGCAGGCAGAGCTTTGGTATCAACTTCAGGTGCCCTGTGTAGCTATTGATCTTTTTCTTGGGCTAATTCAGCCTGCTTTCCATTTTTTATCCTTTTAAAGCCATTTTCTGTCTCAGTCCGAGTGGCACTCCTGCTGCCATGGACAGCACAGAGAACCTGCCCAGCAGGAGACAACGCCCTCCTGGGAAATCTCTGCTGACTTCAGATAGACCTTAATTTATCTGGTAAAGGCCAAATTGTAAACAACCTAATACCCCCTCAGGCCTCACAAGTCCTTTTAATTATTAGCACCAGGAGGAAGCTGAGTTAGATTCCTTCTCCACAGAGCTGGGGGGATTATTGCCACTTCAGGCCTCTCCCTAATTTTTTAACAGCAGCCAGTTTGGGTCTGTTCTGCTAACCAACAATAAATTCTAGCTCTTTGCTGGATGCTCTTAATTTGTTGGGTCCATGAGCACCACAGACTTATTTTGATGCCTTGTGGAACTATGTCCTGGACTAGAGGTTTGTGATTTACCACTTTCATTGCAGCTTGGGGAATAAAAAGGATGCAAAGAAAGTATGTGGAGAAACTCTGGGGTTTTTTGTGTCCTCCTATTTCTCTTGTTCATTCCTCACAGGTAAAGCGGAATTCTCTTTCTTTCCAGCCTCTTTTTATCTCAGAAGCTGTAATATTCATAACTGGAAAAAAGGAAAAAAGTAAATGTAAAGAGGTAAATCTCCAAAGTCTGGAGACCACAGAGCTGCTGAATAAGACGGAGCCGCATGAAGGTAATTGCAGGGGGATAAAGGATGTCTGTGTTGTAGGATGTCCTCGTTGTAGGACATGGTTATCAGATACACACTTTCTATATTTTATGACACGTCAAGATATTCTCAGTGAATTTTGTCAGTCAGCTGGAGCTGCAGGGCGTGTATAAACCAGCTGTGAGTATTTAAGGAATTCAGTTATCTGGACCCACAGATCTGCATTTTTTCCCCAAAATGAAAGGCAAAAGGTACATTTCCCCTTGTACCTGCTGCCAGGTCTTTTGTTTGCTCTTGTGTCCCCAAAGCTGCCGTGTGCTTTTAAAATCAGCATTGAATTTGCATTCCAGATGAAATTCCTGATTTTGAAATGGGACTGTGGCAAATCAGAGGGTCTTGAGGAGCCGTATGGCTCCGGTAAGGACAGTCATACCCTGCTCTGTGCAAAATATTCCTTCCTCATCCAGTATTTGCACAGGCTTCACCCTCTCTTCATTCTCTCCTTCTCAACTGCCTCGGAGAGTTCCTGCTCTTTTCTGTCCTTCTTCTCACTTGCACCTTCCCTCCTTCCCTTGGATCCACTTAGGATTTCTTCCGAAATAACTTTTTTTGGAGGGGGGTCGCTTTCCCAGCAGGTTTCACATCAGTACATTGCTTTGATCCTGAGCTGATTTCCTCAGCCACCCCCCGCTCCCATTTGGCACCAGTGAAAAGAGCTGCCAGTGGGTCCCAGCTCCTTGTGCTGCTGCTGGCAGTGCCCACAGCCAGTTTCCCTGTGCCAGCCTTGGCTCGGCTCGCTCCAGCCGGCAGCAATCCGTGCCACTGGCTGCAGCACTGGGTGGATTCCAAGCTGCTGCAGGCAAAAACATCCCCATATTTTGGAGGTCTGAGGTTCTAGTGCTCAGGGGGTGAAGGGAGCAGCCTGTGCCCTGGCAGGGACAATGAGCATCACTGTGGGGAAGGAACCACCAGAGATAAAGACTGGTGCTGGGTGGTGAGTTTGCTCCCTGATCTAGGAAATATCTTTCCTGCGCCTACCTGGTGTCTGGTTCAGGGGCTCACAGGCAGATTTGGAAGCTGGTTACGCTTCTTTTTTTTCACAAAACTGGGCTGTCTGGGCAGCATTTGCCTTCTTCACCAGAGTTTGCTGTGGTCTGGGTCGTTTCTTGGCACCAGCAGAGAGGGTCATGGCACTGCCAGCTGTCTCCCTCTCTTGTCTTTTTAGTGGCATTTCAGTTTTTAATTACTTTCTTTATGATCCTCCTTAGGTCAGCTGTTTGCTGGAGGTTGCCAGAGCTACCAGAGGTGCCGGATGTTTCTGTAAACACCTCAATCCAAGCACCCTCATGGTCAGACTCGAGGCCAGCTTGCCGCTGACTCCTGCCTCTGCCAGAAGGGCTCAGACTGAAGAATATGAACATTTCACAGATGGGGTTAAGCACGGATAAGTCACTCCTGTGCCCATCCTTACCAGTCCCTTCAGGAGATGTGTTTGTCTGGAGCTGCTGGAAATCAAGCATTCCCCAGTATGTAACTTATTCCAGAGGCTGCTGGAATGCAGGAGACTTCCAGAGTATTTTAATAAATATAAAAATTTAAAACAAGTGCAGACGTGCTGGTTCCTGCCAATTCTCCTTCCTTTCCCATTCCGGGCGTGTGTTGCATTACTTTTTTCTTAAAGCACCAGCTGAGGAAAGAGCGAGTCAGGCTGTAACCGTAGGGGAGAAAAAACATCCCTGCCCTGCTCCTCATTTTCCACCAGCCTCTCTGAATAGCTCGTCCCATGCCTCTCTGTCCCCCTCCAAGCAGCTAACCACGTTTTCCCACAGGAAGCGTCTTTGGGATTAGAAAGCCGAGATTTTTATACGGAGCGTGTTTGTCTCTGTGATCAGGCAGGACCACAATGGCCGAGTCAATCACTTGTCAGCGAGGGCTCCTCGCAGCGGGCGGAGGGCAGGCTGTGCGCAGCGGGGAGCGTGGCACGGGCAGACCGCTCCCTGTGCCCCCGCGCTGCTCCATTCCCCTCCCCATCCCGGTGGCGAATCGGTGCCGGGGGCTGGCGAGTGCCCCCGGCAGAGGCTGCGGGATGCAGGATGCTCAGCCGCGCTGCTGTCGCTGTGGTGGCCGCGGACCAGTGGCCGCTCTAAGGACGCGTGCCGCCCCGAGTGACCGGGAACAGCCCATCCCACACCTCTCCTGGAGCGCATCTGCTGCTCCGCATTCCCTTTCCGCTTCCCGACCCGCCACGGGGCTCAGCGCTCTGCCGAGCTCCTGAAATTGCTGTGAAATGAGGGCAACGCTAATTAGCGCAATTAGTCCTTTGCTCTTTCCCTGATGGAAGATGAAGGCAGCGGTCGGCCCGCCGAAGCCAGGCGTAGCTTTGCCCGGGGCTGCGAGGGTGTGCGCAGCGGGGACGTGCTGGCACCTCCCTGTGCCTGCCGAGCTGACCTGGGGTTAATTGAGAGCAGGTCTCTTAACCCATTTTGCAAAAGACAAATTTGTTGCCCGTGTCCCTCCCGGCTGTGGGGATTATGGCTTTCTCGCCCTGCTGGTGTCCCGCCAGCTCCAGGGCAATCTGTGGGCTCTCTCGCCTGGAAACGGGATGAGGCAGTGGGAACATCCCCAAGCCAGAAGTTAATCCAGCTCCACGCGACCAGAAACTTATGCTCTGTAGCTGCAGAAATGAGCTTCCCCCCACCATTCCAGAGCTAATCCTGCCCAGAGCTGGTTTAGCACAGTCTCTCCTCCCCGGTATCTACAGGCACGGAAACTCAGCCATTTTGACATTTCTGGCTGCGAATCCTGCCCTTAGCAAACACACTTGATGCTGATACAAGGTCTCTTGGCTGCCTGTGCTCGTACCCATCTGTCGCGGTGGCACCGGGCCCGTGAGCAAGATGCTCTGCTATATTTGCTGCAGCATAGGTGCCAAGCAGACCAGATGTTTTCAGCAGGAAAGTGAAATGGGGAGGCAGGGTCCTTTTTTAAAACTCCTGGCTCTCTTGGCAGCTCTGTGGGGTGGAAGTGTGCGATGGTCCCTCGTCTGTCCCTGCCACGCCCGGCCACGCGCCCCGACTCCCTGCGGGTGTTTGCTGAGCCAGCCCTGTGCCTGCTGCCGGTGGAGGGACAGCCACAAACTGCCTTCGGCTGCCTGAGGAGGCTGGAGGCAGGAGGTCCCCTTCCCGGTCCGTGGGGACAGCCAGGAGGGCCGGCTGAGCCCGTGTGGGTAGCGGTGCCAGTACAGGTGCAGGTACTGGTGTGGGGCTCTGCCAGCGCTCACAGCTGGGGTTTGCATTTCGGCACCTCTCCGCAGCCTGTGAGTCAGCACTTGCTCAGCCCTCAGACGAGTCCCAGGAGAGACAGTAAATAAGATGTTATTTTCCTCTCCGGCTGAGCAGTAATTTTCTGCCAGCCCACACGAGCGGGGAATTGCAGCGCCTAATCGCAGCCCCTTATCCCCTTGGCAGTGCTGCTCAGTCCCGGGAGAGCACGGCAGCAGGGCAGGGCAGAGCCAGAGAGAGGGTACAAACCACCGAGCAGGGAGAGGAGGATGCTCTGTCTGCATCTGGAGTCTCCTCTAGCAGATGGGCTGCACCCAGCTGTGCGTTTTGGGGCACAACACAACGCAGGCTTGTGCCCCATTGTCTCCAGTGCAGGCAGCAGCCTTCCCAAAGCTGGGGGAGAAAGGAGGGGGAGTGTCTGGCTCCTGGTTACCCTGAGGAACTTGAAGTTTTTCAAGCAAGGTTGAAAAAACTGCATCAGTAGCAGTTGTGAGTGTTTCAGGAAACAAGTTGTTGGTATCTGTTCTCACCAGTGAGAGAAAAATCAACCCTATAGGATTACAGCCCGCTTAAATCTGGGAATAAAGGATGTTTGAAGTTCCTCTCTATTAACAAAACCCCTGGAGTTTTTTTCTTGATACCGTTGTCAGGGAAATGCTGAGGTTGGAGATATCCGCCCCGTGTGTCTGCTGGCTCGCCTGTCAGATAGGAAAGCTGGAAGAAATGTGTGTGGGAGCTTTTTCCTAGTGCTGAGACCATTGAATGAGACAAATTCCAGGTAAGCTGAACAGTGACCACCTATTGCGATGTCCCTTGGCCGAAGAAGAAATGTGATTCCTCAGGGTTGCTTACTGACAAAATGGGAAAGTTGCATTTGAAACAAAAAGCGAGGAAAATGTTTGATTAATTCTTGTGAAAATCTGTTGGTTCTATATTTATTGTTCTGATTGACTTAAAAACTGAACTGCATCTGTGTTATTCTAATTAAGCAGCTCAGTGCTTCTGCAGTGTCACAGTGAGCATCTTGTCATGCAGTCGAACTCTGGAAAATAGTTTGAAGGCTCCTGAGACCAAAACCTGTATTTTTATTGCTTTTGGCTGCTGATGTTTGTGGAAGTTGGAGCAATGACCTGATAATTTGCCAATCACCATGAAACATGCGCTGTTAAACTTCTCTCCCGGGTGTCCCATGTGAAATCTCAGCTGCTTTAGATGCTTTGTGAAGTACAACTGAGCTTTTTTAATTTATGGGGAGTTGTGATAGACCTGGGAAGCTGATGCTGCTGGCTTTCAAACAAATGAAACTGGTTTTTTTTTCAGTGCAGAAAAATTGAACTTCTTGCTCTTTGTATTAGCTAGTGCCTATGAGGACTAAGCCAATTTGCTGAGCCAACTCCAGAGCTTGCAGCACTTGTTTGTTTTAAAGTAGTGCTGGCCAGAAAACAAAGATCCTGTAATACTACTGTAGTGAGGACTTGGGTTTCCTTACCTTTAATTACGAAACCTTGGAAAACTTTTTCTACTGGAATTAAAAACTGTTGAGAGACAGAAATTCATCTACTGTGGACAACAAACGCCTACGGAAGAGCCACCACCTGCTACTGCTGCTGGAGATCCTCGTCCGAAGTCCTGTTCATCAAAGCTGATGTGGTTCCCTCAAAATAAGTTGGTTTCTGTAGATCAGTGCACTTTTTTCCCACCCCCTTTCCAATCCAGCACGCAGGAGGATTCAAAGAGATTTCTGAGCTGCCTGAAGCAGAGAACGACAAGTCCTTGTGAAGCCTGTTCCCAGGGCAGGGAGGCTGGAGTTAAAGGTTAAAGGCAAGAAAAAGACTCCTCCTGGCAAAATTACTTTAAGCCTCGAGGTGTATTTAATGAGATTAAAGTTCCCTGGTTTCTCTCTCTTGCTCTCTTCCTGTCCTGTTTAATTTCCAATTGAACTCCCTTCCCAAGCCACCGACCTCACCGGAGTCGCTGGGGATCCTGTGGGAGCCCTGCTGGGTTGGAGAGGTGGCTGTGCCCCTGCAGCACCCACAGGTGACAGTGTGGAACCCCGGGGTGTCTGAAGGAAGGTCACCTGGTGTGGGGAATCCTCCTTGTCCCACCAGGACCCTGTGGTGCCCCAGGGACACAGAAGACCCCAGGAGGGAGCAGGGCTTCAGGCACAGCCACAGCCCCAGGATGAGACATGGAAGCACTTCAGCCCTCTTGCCTGTGGCTGGTTGCATCAGGAGTCAGTAATTTGGAGCAGAGGGATAACTTGGTACTATTTCTTCTCCCCACCACTTGGTCTCAGTCCCTGCCCTCCTCACACCTCTGCTGAGATGCTGTGATGAAGCTGCTGACCCATTCTGGGACCTTTCCCATGCTTTCCAGCACGGCTGGGGAAGGATCTATGTCAGCAGAGGTGCTGCTCATGTTTCTTCCACGTGTGGTGCAGATGCCCAGGGGAAGTGGGCATGGAGGATTCACCCTGCAGGGCCAGCCCAGGCCTGGGGCATCAGCCATCAGCCCAAGTCCTGTGCTGGCAGCCTAGGAGCAGAGGAAAAAGGAGAAGTTGGAGATGATTTGCTTTACCTGGCAAAAGAAAGAGAGGGGGCAATGAATGAGAAATCATTTGGACGCCCACCCCTTCTGCCGAGGGGCAGACAGGGTGCTCCTGGGCTCTTCCCACCTCCCTTCTGCCAAGGGCTGCGCTTGGATGAGGCTTTCAAATCTGCTCTTCCCCACCCCAGCCAGTCGTTCCCTAAACCCTTATGGAAAGCTGGGACCTGCGCAGCCCCCTGTGCCATGAGGCCTTGGCTCAGGATTGAGCCCCTGGCATGGTAAATCCTTGGGAGAGGTTGGAAAAACCCAAACACAATGGTGGCAGCCACCTGCCAGGTGCCCTGCCCGGCCCTGGCTGCCTGCCTGGCACTGCTGGGGCCATGGGGTCTCTGCTGGCACTGGGATGTGCCACCACTGGCTCCAGACCTGAGCTCACCTGGGAGTGGCAGATGCTGTCCTGCGGAGTTGCAGATGCTCTCGTGGGGCACCCCCCTTCCCACGGATGCTCTCCCTGTGTCCCACTTGCCCCTGGTTCTGCTGAAGGAGAGAGCATCAATGAAGGGTATTTTTAACATCACCTTGGTAAAACATAAAGACTCCAAGTCTCTTGGCAGACAGAGAGCTATTCTTCTCATTCTGATGAAGAAACTATTTCCTTGTACATCTGGTTCATATTTTTCTTTAGGTTTCTGCCAGAAACAATTCTGAAAACAAAACGCAGAGCTGAGCAGAGTGAATGTATACATTCCTGAAAGATTCCTTCACCGCTCCTCTCCGACCCAAACCTACCAGTCCTCTTCACAAACCTTCTCTTTTTTTTTTTTCTTTTTCATTTTTCATTTCTTTTTAATTAGTTTTCTTTTCAAAATGTGGAAACATATGGCCTGATTAGCTCTGGAACACTGCTGCCTGCATCGTATATAACGATCTACATTTAGAAAATAATTACAGCGAATAGGACGAGAAAATACTCCATCGCAGAAATTCTTTTTAATTTTTTTTTCTTTTTCTAATTGTTTAAGCCTATTATCTCTCCAGTCAGATTTGTCTGGAAAGCCTTATTAATGACTGTGTGACACGAGCCTCACGCTGGGGCCTTGCGCCTCAGAGATCTTGTGTTTTTCTTCAAAACCCAGGTTTCAGACTAGAAAAGGGGAAGCAGCAGTGAGTAGAGTTTGAGGCCACACTGGGCTGCACACATCCTGCTTTGGTCCACTGCCACAAGCAAATGTGGGCAACTGGCCAGGGTGGCTTCGCTGCTGCAAACCTGGGTGGGTTGGGCTGTGAAAAAAGATTTAAAATAGGGAAAAATAAAAGCAAAGGGAGAGTGTTATACCAGATGCAGCCTACGCAAGCTCCAGTAATTGGGAGGGAGGGGCTGGGGAGGTCACGGGTGGGTGCACCCGAAGGCTGCCTGTGCCACCTGTGAGATGGATGGCACCCACGGTGTTGTCATAGCACCACACTCTGCTCCCAGATCCGCTGCTGAGGAAGCACGGCAGCTGAAAGCCGACGGCTTTGCCTAATTGGGAACAGAGGCAACGCGCGAAGGAAGAAATGTGTAGCCCCAAATTATTTATGTTCCTGGTGGGAGGAGTGCATTTGCCGTGTGACAGTCAGTCTCTACTCCCTCACCGAGGTATCCAAGTGATGCCTGGGCTGCAAGACCGTGCGTTTTGCAGGTGATGCTATGGAAATGTTTGAAAACATTTTACTGAGAGAGGTTTGTGTTGTGAGAAAGAAATCAGTCTTGGGTGTAGGACACCCTTTACCTCCTCCACAATATGTCCAGGTTTTCCTCCCTGGCTTAACGAGGCTGCAGTTCCAGTTTAGGAGAGAGGAGGGGAGTGGTGGTGGCTGGGAGACGACCTGCAAACCACCTCAGTATGTCTTGCCTTGCTCTTAGCCCCTGTATAAACATTTATTTAAAAGCCTGTGTAAGTACAGGCAGTCCTGTTTGCAGAGAAATGGGCTGGCTCTGGAACTGGGGACACCTTTGCTCGGGGCTGTGTGAGGTGTCCTGTGGGACAAGAGGAGGGCTGCGGTTGCTGGCAGGGTTATGAACCAGAGCCTGCTCCTTCCCTGCAGAGAGTTGCCTGCTTTCAGTCCAGTAATTGCTGCACGCTTGGAAACGCTCCTGCTAAAAGACCAAAATGACTGATTACAAAAATTGGAAAGGATTAAAATCTCTAAAACAATGCAAAGGGAAGAAAATAGATGAACTAGCGAGGGAATGGGCTTATCGCTTCTTGAGCAAACAAACAAGTGAAAGCTAATTTTCTGAGCCAGCAAATGAATGATTAATGAACCAAGCCACGATTAACCCTTCATCAGGAGCTCACCTCCTCGGGTGGCTGCTCTGCATGGCTATCGCTCTGCTTCACATTGGAATAAAGACACAGTTTGATGATCATAAATCTGTTGCTCAGGTTGTATTTCAAAGGGATCTGGCATAGTAGGTATATCTGGGGAAGGAAGAAAATATGATTTAAAGATGTTCCAGATGTACAGTGGGATGTGATGTTTTTTCAAGAGCCACCCATTTTCCTGTCTTTCCCAGCATGATAATAAACAAACCCCCATGACAAAGGCACAACATATTTTAAAATATGAACTTGTCTTTTCGCCGCATTTTGTTAAATGATTAATTTGCCTTATATTAACTTAAAATGAGCTCATTAAAAGATTTCTTTTTTTTCTTTGAAAGCACTGCTCATTATATTATCATTTTAAGTAATTAAATCAGAATAAATGGCTCTGTGAAGCTATTTTAATGTAACATCTAATTATATCTGACCTAGACACTGAACTATAATCATTAACTACATGAACTGTGTAATGTTCTGCAGACTCTTTAATAATTTATACGGGCTGAATTCAGCTGCGTGGAGTTGTAAGCTGAAGTGGTTGGATGCTGTGCACCTGTAGTGGTGTGGCACAGCTGATGGGAGTTTGCTTCTCAGGCAGTTTTCAGCCTTGTCTTGGCTCCAGGATGTTTTCCCTGTGAAGTTGTGCCAGCCACAGATTCAGCTGCACTTGTCTGGGGTTGTTTCTTCTTTACTGTGTGTACAGAGATCGAGCACACGTGTGATGTGATGTTTTCCTCTGTAGGATGCTATGGTCAAGGTGACATGCTTATACAGTATATTTAAACTGTGACTTAGATGTTTGCATGAGTGGCCAGCCTCAGTTACAAGAAGTTTTGGGTTTTCTGTGTTAAATTGAGATCTTGCTGTCTCTCCTGCAGAGCCTTAGTCTGTCCTTCCATTTTAAGCAATTTTTTCTGATCTATTTGCATGCAGCTTCCAGACTCATATTCCCTGAAAGACTCATTCAAGTTAGATTTATTCGTGGAAATAAGTTTGTTTGGGGAAGGAAAAACTGGCTTGTGGGAGTTTTAACCTTTCCCTCCTCAAAGGAAAAAGAGAGGGGCTGGATGCTGCCATGGCAATAGATGGTCCATCCATCTTCCCGGCCCCGCCATGGGCTGGATGCCTCGTGGCAAGGGAACAGATGTACCATGTTGTAGCACATCCAAAAATTGCTGGTGCCACCTATTGGTGGAAAACTGCAGATTAAAACGTGATTAATGTGTATTATTATGCCCTCTGCTTATCTCTCCCCAGCTGACAGGTGGGTCGGACCAGTTCTGCTGTTAGTTTTAATATCGGTTACCGCCGGCAAACATTGCTGGCATTCTTGGTGTATCTTGGGTGTGATTTGCAAACAGGAGGGCTTGCTGCGGGCAGGCAGCTGCCAGGGGCCACGAGCAGCCCCAGGGATGCCTGTGTGGAGAGGGCAGGTAGGCAGCTCCGCTCCCAGAGAGCAGTGGAGGGCAGACTGAAAAGCCAGGCTGGTGTGGATGGTGCTACTGGATGTGACAACAAACCCACCGGGCTCAGAGAAATGTTGGGTGTTGCTATAGCTGCCGGACGTGGTTGGGATGCAGGGGAGAGGCGGTGTGGTGCACCCCGTGTGGGTGAAGATGCAGAGCTGCCTTGGGGGCCCTGCAGGCGGGGCACAGGGATGGATAATCTCTCCAGCCACAGGAGATCTGGGCACAGATGCAAAGGCTTAGCTGCGGAGTCTCTGCTGTGTGGATTTTTCCAGCCTCAGGGGGTTTTCCAGCCTTGCAAAGGAGGTGAGGGAAACCTGAACCCCTGCCTAGGGCCCTGCTTCCCCCTGCCTTGTTGCAGGGGACCTTTAGCCAAGCCCTGATAGCCACAAAAAGCCCTGCTGGCCTCCTGCCTGGTACACTTGAGCAGTTTTATAGCTGTCATATAGAACAGCCCTATATTAGTATCAGGTTTAGTACTCCCAGGAAACATCCAGCCACAGCACTGACATCATGGACTAAAGGCTCCAAAGGTTTGCTTGCTTAAGTGGCTATTTGTAATAGAGTCTTTTAATAAAATCTCATTAAAGGAGTGCTCCTGCCCGAGCCTGGTTCCTGAGATTGCTGGAACAGAGCACCAAGACCAGCCTTGAGCTGCTGCAAGAGGCAGGGGAGAATAAAAGGGGCCCTGCGAGGTTCTAGTGAGGATTAGAGAGAAGTGCTTGGTGCTCATGTTTTCTGCTCCTGCCTGGAACCAGAGGAGTAAAAGAGCCTTGTAGAATGCAGAGCAAATGATGAGCAGTGCAGAGGGAAAGGGACAGAGTTACTCCCAGCTTTTGTGTGGGACCACCCTGGCTGGGAAGGACTGGTGGGAGACAAGAAAGGCTCAGACTCATCTCCAGTTTTCCCTCCCCACCACAAACTCAGAAATGCTGACTATTTCAGCCCCTAAGCAATGTGCAGAGGATTCAGGGTGCTCCTATGTGAAGACATTGTAAGGTTGTTGCTCCCAGGACTTTCTTCATATTTCCTGTTGCAGTTTGGCTGAACCTTTTTTACCGTGTGCTTGGAGAATAATCTGAATTCCAGGGAAGAGTTTTCTAAACACTTGTCTCCTCTGTAATTTTACTGTCATGTCATAGAGAGGAGCTGCTTGAAAGACTTCAGGAAAGAAATTATTCTCTACTTCAATCCTAGGGGATTTTTTGTTGTTTTTATTTTTTTTTAAATACCTAAAAAATTACCCTTTGATGTGAAAATTATATGCACTTAGAGATATGCTAATATGAGAATGATTGGAGAAATGTTGAACATGGAGAACAGCTCATTTCCGGGCTCTTTCTTTCACCACCTGCGCCTCCGACAACCTCAGTCCCACCCTTCCACATGCAGGTCTCTCTCTAAAGCTATTGTAAAAGCTGCTCTTCTTTTATGTGGGTTCAAAAGCAGATCCCTTGTTTTAATTGGGGGGATTTTTTAAAAATTATTTTTCAAGTGAAGGAATTTACACCCATTCTGTGGATTTTTCATAAAGATGGTGATAAAATTCCTGCTCAGGAGATGCTTAAAAGAAAGAACCAGCACTTCTTTCCCAGACTGGACTTGGGCTGTGCACTGATCCCAAAGCCATCACCAGTTGTGGCAGAGCTAAAGCTTCTCAGCAGATCCCCCCTGATCCTTAGAGCCAGAAGCGGCCCCAGCCTCCCTTCCTTAGGCACGGATTAAAAACTTGCTGCAGAATGAATGAAAACTGCCTGTGCTGGCCACAAATTTGGAGGGGATACGGCCTGTTCTGGTGCCTGTTTACTTTCAGAGATGCCTTGCCTGTAGTTCTTTACATATGTGAAATGAGATAAGCCAGGGGAAAAAAAGGATGGTTGTAGAGTGGCAGCCAGGATTACATCTTCTTGTTTTCCTCCCTTGCTGTCTTCAAAAGCAGAACTCAGAGTCAACAAAGGCAGAGCTGGTATCATCGCAGCTGAGGGTGGGTTTGTTTATAGCAGGTGCCCTGCTGCGTGCCTGGCGCGCCGCTGCAGATAGGAAAAGCTCTTAGAGAGAGCCTGAAAAGCAGGAGCTGTGTCCTGTCTGTGAAGTGGCGTGGTGGCTACCAAGGGCTTACGTTTACAATGTGCCTCTGCCACAGTGTCCCGCTCCCTCAGTGTCCCGAGCATCCATGGTTAGCTCCTGGTGGCATCGAGGGCTGATGTCAGGGCAGCAGCTCCTCAGGCCTGGGTGGTGCTCGGTGCCATTAACACAGAAATTAGGCCAGCTGCAGGTTTTTGTTCAGAGACCAACACGGTGTTAAAGTGAAAACTTCCACTGAGCAGCTCTTGCCTGTGCTCGAAGCCTGAAAGGGGCAGGGAAGGCATCCTTTCACTGATTAGCTCTGATTCCCCTGCTGGGGAATAGCCTGACTTACTTTGTTAGTGCTGGTCCAGGTGGAATTCTTGGTAGATAATATGCCTTCGAGATGTTAGCATAAGGCAGAGGCTGCTGCTGCAGTCTTACCTCGTGTTGTCATCACTCCATGTGCTCTCCTGGTGTGTCCTTTTCCTGGCTCGCCCTGCAGGGAGCCCTCCTGCATCCCTGTGGCTGCCCCAGATGCCCTTCCTGTTTGTGGGGGGTGATCAGCAGCCTCCAGCACATCCCAGTTTCCTGGAAATCCACGTCCTTGTGTTGTCTTTCCCCTGCTGTTGGAATCTGGGGTGAGGGGGAAATATTCTTCTTGTGTCTTCCTTTTCCTGCTTGGTTTTTTTCAAATGAACATCTGTTGAACCACAGGTAGTCATGTCAGGAAAAAAAAACCCCTCTTCAAAAGAACCCTGATATATTGAATTTCCAGCTGTTTTACAGGGCTGCTCCAAATCAACTGGTTGCATTAATTAATTAAAAGAACTCTGATTTCAAGGGTCCCCAGAGTTTATACCCAAATTCCATGAAAACATGCAAATCCCATGTAGGAAATGTTGTCTTTACTCATGTATTATTTGGTTCCATACTTTTTCTAATTGAGAGAGTCATTAAAATATCTATGAAATGTAAAGTATACATAAGAAGCGTAGTACCTTTGGCACCAAAGGAACTCTGAACATCGGAGTGCACGTGCACCCACCACATCTGTCCCAAGGAAAGCTGCTGAGCACTGTAGGGTTGGTGACCAATGCTCAGAGTTGCATTAAACACTCATCTGAGTCCAGCAAAAGCTGAAATCTGGTATTTTGGGGTGGAGACACTCTTCATGCCCGGTTTCCTTTGGCAACCGGCTCCACACTCGTTTTTGTTTCTGGCAGGAGCACAGTGGGCTCTCTGTTTGCTCAGGCCCTGGTCCTGCAGATGGTTCAGATCCCCAGCCTGCAGCTTGGGCTTTGCTTTGCATCAGTGTTAAACAAATCAGTTCATGGAAATCTTGCATCTGGATTGGAGGGCTTGGCTATAGGCAAAAGATTTCTGCTTTCAGTCCTAAATTCAAATCGCTTGGAGGCACAGGGGCAAATTTTTAACCTTGACAATGGGCAGAGGAACAGGTGAAAATTCCCTGCTAGCAAGGCCAGCTTTGGATGGGGTGGGCCTATTTGGGGGGTAAATAACATCCCAATTATTTACATATATATATATATATATACATACATATATATATATATATATACACTAGGCACTGGAGAAACAAGCCGTATTTATGAAGCTTTATATTAAATAAATCAGTTGTAACAAGCTCTGACTTTCCCATAAATGTGCCAAACTATGAAGTAGCTTGCATAGGGTTGCACAAGTGTTTTTGGAAGGTTACTGTTACCTGTCACATGGAAGCAGTTTTGATCCTAGGATCTCAGGTTTCATCTGGGAATGGAGATATTCTGGCTCTAGAGAGGCTGTTAGAGGAAAGGTATTTTAAATGGCAAAGATGTGTGTGTTGTGAATGTATTTAAAACTGTAGGTACTTGGAGCCTGGTACCTGTGCAGCAATGAATCGCAATAAATAAATGCAAATGTCCAGAAGAACAAAAGGAACATTAAACAGATAACAAACGCTTCACTGGGAAACAGCACAGTTTCAGAGTCCATAAATAAAACCCCCTAATCTAATAAATGTTCTGGAGATAACTGGAAAAAATACTGAAATGGTCACTTGGTTGTAAGGGAGCATATTTCACTTCTGCCTAGCAAAAGGACTTGAAGCCTCTGCAGTTGAGTTGATTCATAGCCTTCTGTAATGTCCCGGTTATCCCCAATCGCAGCAGGTTTCATGCAGCAAGTACTCCAGTATGTCAATGTCTAGTTAATATTTTAAGGGTAACGGAGAACAACCAGATCGTAGTTTGCTGATGGGTTTTTCCTTCCCCTCCCCCCCCCCCTTTCTTGTTCTTAGGAAATGGGCTACTGATAAGAGAAGAAGCTGCACAGAAAGGACTGCCTGATGTGCTAATCGCTGGGAAGATGCAACTTCCTTTGAACTCGCCAGGAAGAGAAGAGGCGGGAGGTGAGTCATGGTGAATGGACCATCTGAACGCGTGCCAGGATGGAGCAAACAATACAAGCTCCCGCGGGACTCCAGTTAAAATGCTGGGCCAAGCTGGTGTAAAAGTGCCGGTGGTTTTGCTGCTTGGTGAAGTTCTGATACGTGCAGAAAAACAGGGGAGGTTTGGTTTAAGCACTCCTTGTATTGTGGGAATTCCTCCTCATCTTCCTGCTTGCAGCCAACACAATCTGCATCCCTGTATCTCACAAAACCCCAAGAATCCCTGATGTGTGCTGGGACAGGTGATAACAGCCTGTTTCCACCCCACTGGTGCTCAGAGGGTCGGCTGTACTCTGCTGCCTTCGCTGTTCCCCCTTGCTCCGCATCCTTTCCTCATCTGATGCTGGTGTCACCCTGGATATGGTGCACATCTCCACCAGTGAGAAACACAGATGCTGCTCATGGGCTTCCTCATCCCAAATCTGCCAGAAGCCTGGTGGGCTGGTTGGTGCTGGTGAGGAAGGAGGTGTTGGGTGTTTTGTTTTGTTTGGGTTCTGAGCTGAAGAAGGCTGAATTTGGTGTGTGGTCTGTGTGTTTCCATGAGCAAAGGCTCTCAGTGATCTGTATCTGTTCTGGCCCTGGTGTTTATCCAGGGAAAGATGGTTCCTGGTGTCTCCTTAGGAGGTGTTAAGATTGTTTGAATAGAACTGTGGAGCGCAAATCTGGTGCTTTCACCTGGTGCCAAATCTACCATCACTGAGCTGTAAGGAGCTCTGAGTGTAAGGAGCACCTTTGTGCCCCTTTCCAGGCACAAGTCACCCGAGAATGCACTTGACTGAGTGATTAAAGGGAAAAAAAATCAGCAGAAAGGGATATGTGGTGTGTGTAAGGAGCAAGGAGACTGCTACAAGCTGTGTAGCTACAGGTGTGTCCCTCCCTTTGGGGCCAGAGGAGCCTTTGGGGGAAAGCCTTTGGGGCAAAGCCTTTGGGGAAGTGGAGGACAAGGGACTTGCCTGGCAGCTGGGCCCGGCGCTGGCCCGTGCCTACTGCTGAGATCCAAAGCTGTCTGTGCGTAACGCTCACACTGTGCTCTCGAGTTAGCTGTGTCTGAACCCAAGAGACTCCTCAGAAGTCTATATTAAGCAACATTAAAAGCTGAAACAGGCTGCTCGGGTGGGTGCTTTGATAGATTTTCTGACTGTGCGTAGCGTAACATTACGGCAGCGAAAACTCCCAGCCTTGGCTGATTCTCCCTCTTTGCTCTGAGCGTGTGCTTTGCCATGAGTGATGGGGATGGTGAGACAAGCATGTGCAGACACTGACCTGCAATGCTCTGTGTGAATGCAAATATTCCATTAACCCCTCTGTATCACCTGCATCAACAGACGATCCCTGGCTCCTGCTGTCCCTGGCAGATCTAAATGGGCAGCTTGGAGGAAGAGTATGGTTGGATAATAAATTACAGTTACAGATCCCTTTATTCATCATAGTCAGATATGTTGATTACCACATTTGCAGATATTTTGAATTTATTTTGGTAGAAGTGAGACAGAATTCATAAAGCTTGCATTTCTCCAAGTAATGGTCCCAGAGCATGACAGTGTGTACCTGTGCAAATGCAATTTAACAGTATTTCAGAATGTTAACAGTGACTTAGATGTGGTTTTAAAAATATTTGGGGGAATAAAGACTTTTTTTCCTTAAAGAACTCAAACACAAAGTAAATGATGTGATTCCAGAGCAGCAACGCTTTTCCAGGGCTGCTTGTCACAGTTCAAGCACCGGTGGGGGCGGGGAGGAGTTTGGGATCTGGGCACCTGGAAAAGGCATCAGCACAGAGACGAGCTGAGAAAAGTGAGAAATTGTGAGGTGTTGGTTTTGGCAGGGCTGCCCTGTTCTCTGGGGGGCTTTTCAGAGCCTGTATTCCCATTTTCTTTTGGGAGGCCTTCGCTGGGTGAATACCTTACACCCAGAGACACCTTTTTGTGTGCAGCCTGTTGTCAGGGCTACAGAGACTTGCAGATGTACCTGGGTGAAAAATGCTCAGTAAACAACCAGAGATTTTAGATGGAGGATTTTAGGAGCATCACATCCTGTTATCACACACTTGTCACCTTCTGCTGGTGTGGTCGTGCAGGTTTCACCCTGTCAGGGACTGCAGGCTGGAGCAGCGATATCTTATGGTACATGGGTGACCAGGCAGCTCTGTGCATGGGAAGTTCACAGCTCCCTGCCCATGAAATCCGTGCCCATGCTGCCCCAGAAATGCTCCGTGTGTGTGATATGGGGCACACGACCTGCTTTATCTTCTGCCTCTTGTCAAATGGTCCTTTCCCCCTTCACACACCATCCTCAATCCCAGGTTAACTCTTGGCTTTCTCAGCCTTTCAGCGTCCAAGTGGTAACATCTGGTCTAGCACCGAAAAGGGAATAGCACTTGTAGGAGATCATCGGGAAAAAGATGGAACTCTGGGTTAGAGTTGGAGCCTGCAGTTAATTCCCTGCTTTCAAATGGTGCGTTCTGAGTAGGTGATAATCAGTGGCCCTTTCCTGATTAATTAAAGGGCTTTACAAAGCAAATGATGTGGAGAATATGCAGCCTGGGAGAGCAGTGGGTAGGGGAGGCTGTTGGTGTCCGTGTGATTTTCATCTGGTCTGACAGTCTGCCTTGGTGGGAGGAAAGGGGGAAGGAAAGTTCACTCCTGGGAAACAGCTTGGGCCCTTTCCCCAGCTGATTTTGGGGCAGGGAGGGGGGTTTGTAAGATGGAAAGTGGGTAAGACACTGCATTATTGGTTAACTGAGAAAGATTGAGCCTGTAGTGGAGAAGCAAACCACAGCTGTGCTGCTCCTACCAGTACAGTGGGAAGCAAGGTTGTGTCACCATCAAATATTAATGTGTGACCTCCAGGTGATGCTTCAGAAATGTACACCGATGCTCTTTCAATGTTTCTTTAAACTCCATGGGAGCCTTGCCACGGAATTCTATAAGAAAAAGATGATATTCCAGGATAGCTGATTTAAAAACTTTTCATCAGTAGCTCTGCAAAATGAAAAAAAAATATATTTTTTTCAAAACTGTAACTATTGCAAGAATCAAACTTGGGCTTGAGGAGTTTTGGTGGTGCTTATCTTCCTGCATGTAAGAAAAATTAACTCAGATGAATTCTGAGCTTGTTCTCCATCATGCCTTTTACCATCTCTGCAGTCCTTCTCCAAAGAGACTCAGCCCCTTGAATTAAGGGTCTTCCTGGGTATAATTTTAGTTCTTTAAACTTCCAACTTCCCTGCTAACTGTTTATTGTTGGGCTTGATAGTCTGAAAGGTCTTTTCCAACCTAAATGATTCTACCTGGTGAATGGGGAAGGTCTGGAGGTTTAATTGAGAAGAGAGCCTACCTGCAAAGAGACTATTGTCAGAGGAAAATTTTATTTCCCAGGATGGGATCACATTATCCACCTTCAATCTTTTATCCAATTTTGGGACCTGGGTGAATATGGCAGCAGTAGTAATTAGTGTGTAGTGGCCAGGGAGGGTTGTTTGACTCTAAGCTTCTACGTTAAGACTGCAGGAAGCGTGCCTGGACTCTCAGCATGACTATGATCAAATCCATATGAGGACAGGGATATCAAATTCCCCAGCTCCCCACAAAAATGTTGTGATTAATCACGCTGAGAGTTGCAATTAGACCAAATAAAAGCAGCATGTTAAAGAAGCTAAGAAGGAGGTGATGTGAATGTTATTAACGAGCAGGAGGCTTTGGCTTTGTGGAGCTTGCTTGAAATGTGTCAAACAAATAGAACCGAGATAAATGTAAAATCAGCTGACTGCATATTACCCTCGAGGTTTTGAAATGAGTGTTGTGGAGGGGAAGAAAGATCATAATTACCCAGAGGAAAAGGACTAAATCTATGGAGTGGAACAGTTATTTATGTTAATTGTGTCATCATTGCACAGATGCCGAAGGCAATGCGTTGTGAGGTTTTTCATGCAGGCTGTAGCAGGGGATGGTTAATGGAATGGGCATTTACATACCCCTTAAAGGAGATGGATCCATCAGACCCCTTCTAAATGTTCATCCCTGGTAGAGGAGAGGCGTACAGGGATGAGGGAATTGAGGAAGGGGGAATCTCAGCCATTAGTACAGCGCCATATTTGCAGAAAACAACCCAAACTTGTCTTGTCCTGTTTTCACCTGCTCTTCTGAAGCTTTTTCGTCAGCAGAGTGATATATCATTGATTAAGATCTGTTGAGACTTAATTAAGCTGTCATGTAGCACCTTTTCTGTGACTTACTGAAACTTTGACAGTAATGCTTAATCTGGCTTTCTTTGTCTCTTCTTCCCTTGGTTATAAACCTTGTATTGGGTGGATTTTATGTTGGTTCTTTCCAGTATGTTTTATGGCTCTACAGCTTTCCTTATCTGTTTTTGTGCTGTGTGCTTGCAGAGATTTATGGGCTGAAGTATTAGATGCAGAGCAGGAAAGGGGGAAACAGAGCTAAACCTGTTAAAATCCTGGAATCCGAGCATTGGAGGCATTAAGTCTCTTAAAGAAAAGAGAGGAAAGCCTGAACTAGAACATGTATGTGAAATCCCTGTGCTCTGGCCTCTGGAAAGAGCAGGCTGGGATTGTCATCCATGTCCTGTGGTTCAGGCTGGGGAAGTTAGAACACTGGCAGTAGAGCACTATGCAGGAGCTGCTCACCGTCACTGCAGTTATGGCTCTGCGTGTGCTTGTAGGGTTGGGAGTTACAGGGTGCATTTGGGGGGTGTTACTGCTGGGGGGGAGATGGTGATGGAAACTGAGAGGACTCTGAGCAACCTGGTCTTGTTAAAGTTGTCCCCACCCATGGCAGGGGTATTGAAACAAAGTGGTCTTTAAGGTCCCTTCCAACCCAAACCATTCTGGGATTCTGTGACTTTCTGTGGCCCCAGACCCATCCCCCTGTGTTGAGTTCACCAGGCTGAAGTTTTGTCTTGGACAAAAAGTTAGGCTTTACCTGTCTGCACACTGCTGGCTGACAGAAGTAATGGCTTTTGTCTGGACACTTCAGAGGAACAAACCTGCTCCGGGCTTTGAGGACGAGCTCTGCTGCTGCCCTGCCCTGCCTCTGTCATTGCTCAGTGCTGGCCCTCAGGAAACTCCTTGTCTGCTTTGACATCCCCTTTGCCTCAGCCACGTGAGTGGCTTCCTCCTGCTTCCTCGGCCTCAAGGTCAAGTCTGCTCCTCTTGGTCTAATGGGGTTTTTGTCATATTTATTAGGTGTTTGCATGTATCTACCACTCAGCCTTTGAAGCTGTCCTCTCCTCTACCTCAGTCTGGTTTGTTCATCTGCACAGTTATTGGTCATGTTTGGTTATTATCTGAGACTGAATGCTGTAGTTATTAACCTGGGCTTTTTTAACAGGGCTTTAAAAGCAAACTCAGGTATTGCAGAACATTGAGGCATGCAAGGGCTCAGTACATTGGCTCATGACCCTTTCCCAGCCAGGCTGAGCTGGCAAATGTCTCTTAACTACAGAGAACAAGTCATGTGCACTGTTATCCTGCCATAAAAACAGAGGGCTCTTCTTTCCAAGTGATAAAGCCTGTAGTTCACAGTTTCGAACTGTAGCAGACCAACAACTTTCAGCCTTTTTATTGCAGTTCTTCAAAACTCTTGCAATTCCTCACTACTCAGCATTTTATTGCAGTGATTGTATCCTGTGCTGCTGACCTGGGCCACTGCTGCTCTTCGTGTCTCCTGACACAGCCCACAAGCTGCTCTGGTGTTCATCTTGCTGATGGCACTGACTTCATCCAACTTGTCAACTGTTTCCACATCTGCTCTCCAATGCCTCTTCCTTATGCTTGGGTGCAGCCACTTACCTGCTTAAATATCTCCCAAATGCTCATTTTAAGTAAAACAATGTTAATCTAGAGCAGATGCCTAAGTGCATCTTGAAGAAAATTGCTCATGGCTGTGGAGCTGTCATCGCTCCGCTCACAGGCACATTTTCCCTGGCTCATGTGGTGACCACCTGGAGCTGGTGGTAACACGCTGAGGGCTTCCACCTCCAAAATGCAACCTCTGTCTTAGTTCTGCAGCTCGTGAGATTTCTGCCCGTGGTCTGGGGCCTCACACGTGCATGGAGGCCATACAGACCCATCTCCCACATTTCTCTGTCTGGACCCCGGTGCAAACCTGACTCCTTTCTGCCCAAGAAATGTGTTGTGACAAGGTTCTGCTGGCCATGTCTGCAGCAGCACTTTCTGGCTGCTTTACTGACTCACCTAAAGAGAGCTGATCTCCAGTTCACATTGGCTGACCCATCTCTCAACCCCCCCAAGCCCAAAGAAGCTACAATTTCTTGCGTGGTCTTTAGCTTTATATCTCTTCCTTGGAGTTCAGCTTCTGGAATGGTCCTTCCTTGCCTGTGCAGCTCTGAGGGTCCCAGGCACACGTGAAATTTCACCCAGCGTCAAGGAACAGACCTTGGGGAAGATGGGAAGCCCACAGTACCCAGTGTTACAGCATGGGAATAGCTTTTCAAAGGATGCAGGTGGGAGTCCAGACCCTCCAGGGCCAGGAGCAAATGAGAGATGTTGAAAGTGGCTTTTTACAGAATGAGCTGGCTTTTATTTATTCTTGTGGCTGCTGTAAGCCAAGGGAAAGGCCTTGAGCTTTTAATCAATATATTGGTTTGCTCTGCTGCCTTGTGCAGAGCATAAGGAGAGTGGTAACTCGCTCCCTGCTCCATCCTGATGGCTCTGCTGTCTCAGCAATGATTAGATTCTTCCCTGAAGAAAGCAGAGAAAGTAGAAGAGGCTTTATAGGAAGAAGAGCAAACACCTCTTGTCACTCTCCTGTTGATATACATCAAATTCAGGGGGAAAATTGGATGAAACGAAGATGTCTTGGGATTGTAAGAGACTATTCAGATGAAACTTCCATGTCAGAGTTATGGTTTTTGTCTTGCATGAACATTTGTGACACTTTTGAGTGTGGTGTGTCTCTCCTGAAAACAGCAGAGTGTAGTGACATCTCAGGTGAGTGCTGATATCAAGAGATGTGGGTAGATAACTGTTTTATCAGATGTTTCCTTTGTAGACAGAAGTCCAAGAAAAGCCAGGCTTTTGCAGTGGAAGCAGAGGTCTGAGCCTATTACCACAGGCCTGGGCCCTAGGGTACATCACCGTGTCCCACAGCCATAGAGAGGAGGGGGAGAGAAGATCCAGCAGGCAGGAATTGTGCAGCAAGATTGATTTATTTAATTATTTTACAAACTCTTTTATAGAATTTTTTCTTCATAGTCTAATTGGACAAAGGATCAGCCACCCCTTGGGGTGATTGGCTAAAATCCTAAACATCCATTGTCAGAATATTTTTCTGCTGTACCATAAACAAGACTTTTAAAGGCTGCAGGTATTTGGTTGTTTACATACTCTGCTGCCTCTTCTGTGAGAGAGGAAAGTCTCTCACGGCTTAGAAAATAGCAAGAAAATCCTTGCTAGCAGCATTTTTGTATCCACATGAGCCTGTCCCAGCTCCATGTCCAGCAGGACCTGGAGAAACTTTAAAACAGACTCTGAAAGTCAGCTAAGTGACGCAATACTGTTGTTGGGGGATCCAGAGCCCGGTGGCCTGCCTGCACCTCTACTGGGAAAATTTTAAGTGCCCACCAAGTCAAAAGAAGGTCAAACCCCACCTGGAAGCCACATAACTTCATTATTCCAAGTTCACAAGTGATAAATTTGGCTTCCTTGGCTAGATGTGAGGTATATTCAGAGTCATCTTTACCCAAAGAAGCACTAGTGCTCTTGTTCTGGGCAGACCCTCACATCATGCCTTCCTCTGCAGTCTTCTGGTCCAGCACCTGGTTCATACCTGAGACTCCTTGGTCACAGGTACCATCTCCACGGTGATTGCAGCTCCTTGATGAATGCTAGGAAGTGTCAAATGAGACTTCAGTGCAGGGAAGAAAAATATGCAGCTGGAAAATCAGTCAGAAGGACTTTTTACCCAGGAGAGAGGCTCTGCTGCAGCTCTCTGTAGCTGGGTCTCCTCCCCAGCTCTGAGCTGCTGTGCTTCCTTAGCACCACTCTCCAGACCTCTCCTCTGTGCTAATTCTGTTGGTTACATCTTTGCACACACAATCTCATATGGCCAGAGATCCCCCAGCAGCCTCTATTTTCCTCTGACCCATCATATGGGAGAAATTTAAGATAGCTCAAGTGGACTTTGTTTATTTATTCTGCGCCTCGGCCATCAGAGACTGCCAGTGCTGTGGTGTGAATTACAGTAAAATAAATAAATGCACTAATTTCTGCTGCTTTATATTGGAAGTCATTCTTACTTATGAAAACATCTCAAAAGGTGTAGAAAGGAGACACATCCGGGCCAGACCAGGCAAATCAACTGTCTGTCTTAATGAACCATTAACACAGGCTGTTAAAACATCCACGCTGAACCCAGGTGAAGTTCCCACATTGGCCTCTGAGCTTTGGGTAAAGCTTGTGATATTGATCTTATTACAAGCACAGGAGAGTTGGTGAAATAGTGTGTACAGAAAAGGAGGAAGAGCAAAACAAGGTAGAGGTAACTCAAGTTTATGCCGTGAAGGAATTCGCACCCGCTGGAGCTGTGTGCATGGCTGTAACCACGTTCTGCTGCAGCCCATGAGCCAAAAAATTGACACAAAAAGAAAGGATGGGGTGAGGGGGGGCGGAGGGGAAATGCTAATCACCATCTTTCCTTTCATATAAATGTGTTAACGGTTTAGTAAATGTTTCCAAAAATGTCTGTGTGGGATTAAAATAGAAACCATGGCCAAGTTTAAAATGAGCTCTTGGATGGGGAGCAGACAGTAGTGTAAATCCTGGTGATCCCATCCTGTCCAAGGCAGAAGGAAATGTGCAAATGCACGTCCAGCACAGGAGGATGGAGAGGATGAAGTGTTTGTGCTGGGAACTTTCTGCTGGTTCCTTGGGAGCTTGGTCATCCCAGCAAGTGGGAACAGTGCTCCGCATAAGCAAAAGGCACCATGAACCAAAGCATGTGAGGGTTGCCATGGAAATCAGGAGTTGTTACTGAGAAAGAAGGAAAATCATGAATGATCTGGAAAACCATGGGTTGTTGGAGCTTCCTGTGCTCTGCTGTGTAAAACCCCACCCCAGACTGCTGAATTCCTTTCTGGGAAGATGTTTGTCCCTGCTACTGCTGCAGCTGCAAGGGACAGCAGGTTGTACATGCATTTATGGGGGGCACATAACCCACACTTTTCATTGCAGCTCTGGGCTTTGGCCCACTGACTGGTCCAGAGGAGGAGGTAGGAACTATGACCAGAGTGTGGAAATTACCTGGGAAGCCTCTGCTATGGGTCACAGCACAGTGTGACAATCCCCAGGCAGAAAAGCCCCCAAATTATCCATGAGTATCCCACCTGGAAGGCTTTTCCAGACCTGTTCCCAGGGAACAGAGTGAACCAGGAGATAGGATCAGAAAGCTGGGGATGGTCTCCATAACTCACCAGTGGCTGGTGGAGTTTACCCTCAATGTAAAGGCTGGGAGGGGGGTGCAACATGCCAGAGGATCTGGGAAACCACTCCTGTTCCCAGTATCCACAGCATTAAGGGACCCACAGCCCTAGTGAGCAGGAAAGACTGAGGAATTGGCTCCAGGACAGATCAGATGGAAGCCATGCTTAAATGAGTGTAATGATGTATGGATGTAAAATGTTATTTTGGAACTATAAGTTTAAATATATAAAACAGTAACGAAGGCAGGAGATCTGCGTTGGGAATGCCAGCACGCTTGCTGCTTCCAAGGTTTTATTTTAAAGTCAGGATACTGGAACTGCTGTTCAGCATGTTTCCAATGAGCTGCTAGGCCTCCTGCAAGAGCTAAGGCCATGTTTACTAAGCAACTGCACGGTAGGTCCTGCTGGAGGCTGTTTGGGAGCTACTGACAGCCACAGGGTTTCACCTTTGCTAGTTTGGTGGCTGAACTCTGTGCAAAGCCACCCAAAGGACAGAGCCTGTGGGATGAGCAGGCTTCTCATTCCCAGGCAATAATGGGAGCAAAAGTCCTGGAAGCACTGACTGGACCTTCAGTTTTCCCACTGCCCCATCTCTGTCAGTGCCCCTGGGACAGGAGCTTGTCCCCATTCTGGTCCATTGCAGGGACTCTGCTGCCTTCCTTGGCACTGAAGGGGCAGTGTCCCAGCCCCTCTCAGCCCCTCACTGCTGCAGCTGGAGCACAGTGACAGCAGGTCAGAGGTTTTTCTGGGTAGGACACAGCTACAGGGATGGATCCACTGCTCCCACCGTACTACTGGGGTATTTTTGTTATCAGTGTGATTAACTTTCTACTGTTGACTTCCGCCTGTGGGCTTATAAGCTCAAGCTGTCCATTTGCTACAGGTCTCAATGCATCATCTTACAAGGAGAGAAAGAATTTTCATTTATAATCCATGAGACCTATTCAGCAATGGGCTGTCCTCCCCCTCCCTCTGCCAATAGACCTCTAAGTGAACAAACAAATGTCTGGAAATACAGGCAATTTAGCTTGGAAGAGATATCATCAGTGAGGTTCAGAGGTTAATGGGCATGGAGGATTTATAACAACCCAGGCCTATAAAAAAAAAAGAGGGGGGGAAAGGAAGAGGAGAAAAGAAAAAAAGGAGTGGGTAGTCATCTAGTTGACATCTATTGTTCTTTGTATAACAGCTCATCTGTATTCTAGCTGGTCCAGGGTATTGCAAAGAGAATTTAAAAACACATGTGTGCAAGCACACACACACATCTATCTATATGTATATGTGCACATATAAACTGAAATATAATGAGGGAAAAAGCCCCTGCAAGTTTGAACCAACAACAGCAATCCATATATCTTTATTTGCTGCCAACATCCAAGTGCTGAACTCTCAAGGAGCCTGGATCTCTGCCATCATCTGTCCGTGTCTGATCTCTTTGGTAAATACGACGGCTGCCAAGAATGAGGCAAACGAAAAGCGCTCGCAGATTAGAAAGAAACACATGGCAGCCACTGACCTGCTGAAATCATAAATTACATCATGAAGTAAGAAAAGAGGGGAAACAAATCATCCTCTCAGGGACTGCCCATCTGCTCGCATAAAGCCGCAGTCATTATTGCAAATAAATACGTTCAGACCGGAGAAGTCTGGGAATAATTTGGGGGAGGTGGGTACCTTTCTGTGTGTGTGTGTCTCTGGAACCCTCTGGAAATTTTCCTACATAAACAAGGTGAGATCATCTTCCAGAAATAGATATCTATCAATTAATTATGTAGGGAGCAAATCTTTATTTTATGGGTACAATTAGGAAAAAAAAATATTCCAAGACAGGATGGGGCCATAGAGTTGGAAAGGAACCCCCATGGAAATTGCAGGTCCATGTTTTTCCAATGAAGGATGGATCAGTATTTATCATCTGAAAGACTCTGCAGTGTGAATAGTGGCTGTGTTTTTGCTATGAAATGAAAGGATACACATCTTGCTTTGCCTCCTTATTCCCTTGATGTTCCACAGGGATTTATCCAGGCATTAGATTCAGTGCAAAGGTCCTACTTGGGCTGGCTTTGGGTTAGATTTTTCTTGGTGGGTTTTTTTGGTTTTTTTGGTTTTTTAGGACTTAACAGATTAAGTTTGACTGGAGCCTGCTAGGGGCTTGGCGTAGTACATGTGTCTTCCTAAAATCCAGGACTCCGGGGTGAATAAGGGCTGACTCGAACGTGCAGTAGGAGAAGGCTGAAAACAGGAGCTACTTTAAGAAGTTGATCATCTACTTTTGTTCCCCTTTGTTCTTTTCCACCAAACTGTGCTGAAAACTTTTACTTCCTGTGTTTGATGGTACTCCATTCCTGCCTAAGACAAAGTTGCAGGTACAAGGCATTTTGTAACTTGGGAATATTTTCCTTAATATGCACAAGGGAAAGTTCTGTGCAGTGTGTGGACTGAGCCTGTGAGTTCCCTCATGTTCCCACCACAGGACTCAAACCACACGTTCTAGGTGAGGAGAAAAACACTTGAGGGAGGGATTTCCTATGGAGACCTGTGAGGGGAATGTGGTCTGTGCATCCCCATCTTCCACGGGAGGCATCTGGTGGTGTCTGAGGAAATCAAAGAAATGGATTTTGTGGTTATTTAGCCAGGTATGTTTCTGAAATGCCAGGTTTCAAAGTCACCAGAACAGCGAGAAAAAGGTGGCTTTACAGGTTTATTCCTTCCCATCTGGGTAAGCAGCTGAGATTGTGGTGCCAGCATCTCCAAGCTCTACCCTGGACCTGTTGTGTGTCTATACACACATGTGGACAAACCTGAGAGGTGTTTGGTGTCAGGGTGATGGCAGAAACACTCACCTGAGGTTGCTCTGTGCCGGTGTTTTGGTTACCTGGCTGTGCCCATGTGCAGGTTGTGCCTCATGGGTGCATTTGTGCTGTCCAGGGAGGTGTCTGAAAGCCTGGGGCAGCTGTGGCCCTGCATAGGGAGCAGCCACCTTTGAGCTGCAAATCCAACTGCTCCTGTCACACCTGGCCAGTGGTTCTGGCAGGGGATGTGTGCTCAGAGCTGTTTGAACTGGGAAGAACACCAAAGCACCCTGAACAGGCCTTCTCATGATGCACTACAGACTCCCATGTGCAGCACCAAACCCGTGCGCTCCAAACTCTGCTTGATGTAAACCAAATTCCCCAGCCTATTTTACCATTCAGTGATGCTAAAATCTCAGGTTTTGAGAGGTTATGTGTTCCTGGATGCTCAGTAGATCTCTCAAGAGCCCATGTGAAATCTAGGGCAGGATGAGCAGGAACTGGCCAGCTGCCCCTGGGCAGCCTGCAGCTCTACCTGAGTACACTTGCCTCTCCTTGGAGTGGGGATGTGAAGGAGCAGAAAAATGCTTTAAACCTTAGGGACTAAAAAAATCCACAAATTCATAACCTTCCCAGTCTCATTTCAGGGTTTTAAGAGTTAAAAGAGCAGCAGTTACACCAAGAGAGACTTTGCTACGAGATGACTTAGCAGAGTCAGGAAGAAAATGAGGAAAAATTCCCCAGCTCTGAGTACAGGCTAGCTCTGTGACCCCTATTTTCTGGGAAAGCCAGCGGGGTAGTGGAATCTTGTCACAATGTGCTAATGTATAGGTTCCTCCCCAACATCTAAAATTGAAGATTTCACGCCTGGTGCCAAGCAGCTCTAAAAAAGGGGTTTCCCATCCCTGGCAGCTGCTGCTCTTGCTATGCTGTTGTGCCTTTAAAAGTGCATGAAGGATCCCAGCTTTCTGCCTTCTCTGAATTTATTTTTAATATTACTCAGCTTTCCACTCTCCGGCTTTATCTCCAGATTCCTCTGGGAGTATTTTCCGTGGGTAATTCCCAATGTAGGCCACAGTGTCCCCCCTCTGCAGGAGTGGGTACCCGGCCACTCTTCCTGCTTGATTATAAAACCAGAAGGTGTTTTAGCATAATCTCCTGAGCGTTTGTTAGCCTGTATTATTTCCCTCAGATTTATGATTATCTTTACACACTTTGCAGCTATTTTCTGAACTTGTAATTCTCTTAGATTCTCCTAACATTCAAACTAACATGATGAATTACACCTTTGCTTAACCCTTTGCCTGCTGTTGGTAAGGAAAGCTGGTGTTGTCCTCTTCCTCTCTTGTCCTACAGGACTGAAATTTCTGGCTTGTGTTTTCTGTAGATGGCTCTTTACCAGTATTTATTAGTTTGTGGAATGGCAGAAATTAAATTTTTCTCTTTGACTTACTTCGTGCCAAAGTTTTTATCCTTAGTGACAATAGGAATCTAGATATATAACATGAGCTGCAATATGTCATCTTCAGAAAATAATGATCCAGCCTATTTATCATATTTTTAGTTTCCTCTTTATGGATCCCAGGGGGTGCTCTGTTTTGTTTTCCTTTGGTTTTTTGTCTTCGTTCCAAGAACAGTGATGAAATGACATATCTTTCTTACTCCCTTGAGATCCTGGGCTTGCATGTGTGCTGTGCTACAAAAGTTAAAGCTCCTCATTCCCTCAGGGAATGTTGTCTCCCAGTTGCTCAAGCCTTCATGGGGCTTTGTGCCAAACTGTGCTGGATAGCACGTTCCAGCTCTTGTAAAGCCAAGGATAGGGGTTAGAATGTTGGGATTTTGCTCCAGCCCCCCTTAGCCATGCTCCTGAGGATACTTCTCCCAGGAGCTTATACCTGAGGTGCTGGTTTACACCTCACTCCCCACCTTGCTGATACAAAATCCAGCTGAGCTGGGGACCTCACCTGGTTTAAAAATAATCCTGCGCTATGGCAAGGAGCAAAGATTTGATTCCAGTAAGCCCTGGAGCAGGTTTCCCTCTCCTGCCTCCCAAAACACCCTCCCAGTGCAAAAGCAGGAGTGGTGGAGGGGGGGTGTGTGTTGTGTAGGGGCTGCGGTGCCAGCGGCTCCCCCGGCACAGCCGGGAGCGCGGATTGCCCCGGGGACACTGCCCGCTTCCTTACCCGTGTCCCACACCTTCCCACCCCACCCATTCACATCCCAGCACAGCCTGCAAGCTGCTCTGTTAATCACATCACTGAAATGAGCTGAGTTTTTGAAAGAGGGGGGAAAATTGCTCTCTGTTTTTGGTGCGTGGGGACATCCCAAATAGGCTTTGCCAGGAGAAGGTGTTGGTGGGATGGCACCTCTGTGCTTCTTCTGAGCAGCTCTGGCAGCATTTTAGAGGGGACCCAGCTCTCTGGGGGGGGTCTGTGTTGTGGCCCTCATTTTCCTTCTTAATGGTGAAATTTTTTAAGGCTGCTAACCTGGATTTTTAGGTAGCTATTTAACCATGGTCATTGCAAATAGAGATAAGTGCAGGCTGAGATAGATAGATCTCAATAGAGATAAGCTTCTTGCTGAAAATGAAGCAAATCCTACTAATACAGGGTAGTCCTAGGCTTGCTGGGGAGGTGACCCTCCAGCTCACAGAACTGTGGGTGAGGTTGCCCAGTTCTGGTCCAAGGCAGGAAGGGGACACTAGAATCATTAAGGTTGAAAAAAACCTCTGAGATCCTCGAGTCCAACCATTAACCCAGCAGTGCCACATCTGAGCTTCTCTCTGAGCGAGGTGCACGTTGGGCTGAGCTGCACTGAGGCTGCTGCATGGATTGCTTGCAAACCCAACCAGATCCTGTGTCTGTTCTCTCCTGCACCTCTTGCAGCCCATTTGGGTGGTTTAAGGGAAAGCTGATCCCATGCCAGATAGCATGTTGGGCTGTTATGAAAATCATTGCATTATAAAGCATAACATTGGCAAAGGTTTTCTTCTTTAATAGTGCATCCTGGGGAAATGATATGTCTCACTTGAGCTGAGAGCAAAACTTGCTTCGAGCCCCCAGCTATTTAAGAATGTTCCCTTTCCCATATGGCTGTGATGGGAGATGGAGGCAGGCCAGAAATGTGGATTTGTGTTGTCCTCCTGCCCTGATGCTGGGCATGGATCAGACCCTTGCTTCCTCTGTGTTAAAGGAGGTGGCCTTGCTTTGCTGAGGGAATCAGGGCTGCTGGGTTGATGCGTGTCCATATGCAAAACCAACATCCTTTCTGTGCAAAGAGAATGATTTCTGCTTAAAACAAAAATTAAATAAATCTGTATCAGATGATAGACCCCAGGACATGCATGTAGGTTCGGGGACCTCTTTAGTCTTCCAGCCATGTAGAAGAGGCATGGTGTGCTCTTCAGAAACATCTGAAGGCATAACAACAAAAGCACCGCGTGGAGCTGGATTAGGGAGCTCTCCACTGCTGTCAGAGTGAAGTGATGGCCATCTCTGCCAAAAGCAGGGACAAACTCAAGGCACTGAGGGCTGGGGGCAGCAGCAGAGCAGGAAGACTTGGATTAATTGAGACAAAAACGCTGAGCTCTGCTGTGCCAAAGTCAGGAGAGAATGTTCTGTGCGTGCTAATATGCCTTAATAACCTCATTAGGCATAGAGGCACTTGACAGACAAAGCGCCTCCTTCATTCTTTAAGAGAATTTCAAGATTTGAGGGCAAATCAAGGATTAGGAGGCCTTTCAAAGGCTTAGGGAAGTGTTTTGTGTGGCTGGGATTAAATTACATTTTTATCAGGCTTTAGAAATGGGCTCTGCTTCTGCCTCCCAGTGTGTGACAGGCCAGGCTGGTGTGGGGCTGAGTCCCACTGGCAGCATCATTCCACAGTCCAACACTGAGCTCAGGATATCCCTCCCCAGTGCTGGTTGGGGATGAGCTAGAGAAACCCTCTGGAGCTGTGGAAGAGAGTATTTAACCATCCTCTGCCTCTACCCCAGCCCAAACCCAGCCTTTATCTGCTGCATCCTGCACATGGGGCAATGCCCTGTCTGGGGGTTATCCAAAACTGAGGACTTCTGCACCAAAGAGCCCCAAAAACTCAGGAAACACCTGGGTGTTTGCACTCTGGCAAATCCTTAGGATTCTCCTAAAGAAAAGGCCATTAATCTGTGCCAAGTAGTTAATTATAAGGAGTCTGCAACCCTGCTAACCCTGTTTTATTTCCTCTGACCTTGCTTTGCTGAATTTGGCAGAGGATGTCCCATTTGTTTTGGTGAGAGCAGTAAAGAGAGACTGGATCACTCCAGGAACATCTCTTAGGAGAATTTAATCACTCTAAAAAGCAAAGGCCAGTACTGTGCCTGCAGAGCAGCTGGTCACAGAGCTGTCCTGATGGGACAACACTATCATATAAGCAATAACAACACCAGAAGCCAGATCAGCTCTCTTGGCTGTGGATGAAATCCCCTGTCTGTGGACAGGGCACAGCTGTAATCATGCCAATTGCTTTCTTTATTTTAAGCTTTGTGGTTTAACATTGTCTTTGTAGTTGAGCTTTGCCATAGTAAAGAACAGGTTAGAGGTGCACCTGGGGATGGGGTAATAGATCTGTGCCTGCCTTGAGGGAGGGGGAAGAGATTAGCTAACCTAAAAGTGTCTGTGTGTGTGTATATATATTTATTTATATATACAAATATTCAAAGAAGAAGGTTCTGGCTACTTTCTGTGCCCTTTGACCAAGTGCTTTGCTATTTCAAGCAAATTGGAGCATGAGACCAATAGAACAAACTGCAATTTGCTTTAGCAAACATTTGCAGAAGAAGAAACCAGGCTCAGCTTCTTGATGCAACAGAATATAACCCCACATACTGAGGAGAGGGGAAGGAGAAGGAACCTTACAGCTGTGCCGAGCCCCCATGGCGGGGAGGAGACCTTTGGGCTCTGTGGGCCTTGCAATGATAGAAAAGACCATTTTTGAAAAATCACAGCTTGTTCACATTAGGGCTTTGGACAGGTGTTAAAATCCTTACCACAGCCCATCTTGTGCATCTGCCTAGCTGGTCTGGGTTTGCCTGCATGGACCACCTGTCTCTTCAGCTCTAACTTTATTCTTTGCTTACGTTTCCCTAAACGCCTTGGGCAAACAAATGTAGTTCTCTTAATGAAAAATGCATATATTTTGGTTAAATGGATCTTGCTGTCACTGCGTTGCTGCCTTCCCCTCAGTCAGGGCTTGCTAACAGGCTGGGCTCCACACATGTGCCGAATCTATCATCTGTCACGAGTGTGCACCGAGGCATGTAAGGACCCAGCACTAACTCTATTTCCTAGCAACCGGAGGAAACCATCACACACACCACTATTTTTCCTCTGTCAGCAGAATTGCTCCAATTTATGTAACCTACAAAATGTGCGTTATCACCACAATAAACCATATATTCCGAGGTGTTATTTACAGCCAGATAATCACAGCCCTGCAGGCCTGGTGCCAGATATGTCCTTGCTTGGGACCTCAGTTCTTTGGAAACCCCATAGAAATGTCATCCAGGGCTTCTTTGACAATGGCACTAACCACTTAATTATTGAGGAAGATATCAAGTGGTGTGTGGCATGTTGGAGTATGAAAAAATAACTGAAACCAAGTGGTGCTGAAGGGCCTCCATCTGCAGGCTATGAAGGAGTAGTTGTAAGAGTGAATAACCAGGTGGGATGTGTCCAAAGGGGCTGCTGGTGAAGCTTAGCTCTCAAAAATGAGAAAAATGAAAGTATGGAGGGGCAAATTCATTGTAGGGAATGTCTAGAAACAGAGTTTGTTGGTGACCAGCCCCATTGCTGGATACCTGTGTTGTGATGAGGCTGAAGGGATGGGACATTGCTCCAGGACAGGAGCATCTCTGCACGGGCTGCTCTGGGCCTCTGAAAAAAAAGGGGGTGTTTAATTCTTGCAGAGAATGGTCTCTTGGGGAATTTGTCCCTTGTGGTGTCCTTAATCCCAGCTTCCCGTTCTGCAGGATGGCCTCTCTGCCATAGTGGAGTCAGTGGAAGCCTGGGTAGGAGCGGGTGCCACCTGCCAGTGCAGGATGCTGATCCAATTAACTTTTCTAGAAGAAAAAGGGCTTCTGGCTCTTTGGCGCATTTGCAAATCACAAGAAGCAAATGATTCAATCAACAGATGAATATCAAGCAACCTTAGTGAGAGGCTTCTGCATCATGAGCCTGTTTAACAGCAGATTGAGCTGCAGATTAGTGAGACATTAGAGCACAGTGTGATGCATCACAGCATAAATGGGAAGGCTGAAATCAGCACGAGTTTCCTGGAGAGCCGCTTTATTTTCCTGTAATGCCAAGCCCATTATAGCCCAAAGGTTCTTAAATAACTCTTCTTGCAATAGATAATAATACAGACTATGGAAAAAATTAAGGAATACAAAAGGAGGTAGAGCTGTGATGAAGGAAACACCATTTGCAGAGGGTTCAATAGAGTGGGAAAGCTGTGCAGCAGGACAGTGCAGAAATTCATAGGGGCTCACTGTGTGAGCCTTGCCATGGTCTAATCCAGATACAGGGTGCCCCATGGGACACCTGCTTGCATCAAACACCCTCTTAAAGCCCTACCCTTCCTTCCCAGTGTGAGGAGACTAACTCAGCACAGATGAATCCATCTCCAGCCTCCACAGCAGCTGTGTTAATGATGATGTAGGGGGAGTGAGTGTCACATCAGTTTTAGGTCTGAGGCTCACAGAGGAGCTGGCAGTGCCAGCCTGACCCTCCACACCACCTGTGCTGGCTGCAGCCAGCGCTGGGGCATTTGGATTGTGACAGTGATGCAGAAGCCGCTTGCGCTGTGAGCGTGATGGATGTCGCACCTTCGGGATGCATAAAGGCACCCATTGCGTCAGTTAAACAGGACTGTGGTGGGCTGGGGAGTTTTTGTTTGCTCATTTGTTAGCTATTCAACTCGAAATAGAGGAGTCTATTTACACATGTAGCTTATTATTCGAAAGTAGGCAGCGTGATGCATAATGGGGCCTCCCAGTCTGAGCAGAGCATCATGATAATGACAAACAAACCCGGGAATGTAAGGTAATGCTTGTTTTTCTTGGCTGAAGCTGCTCCCTATTGAGGTAGCAGCTTTGCCAGCTGAAAGAGAAGCAAAGTGCAGAATAGGTGTTGACACATATCCCTGGCACGCTGCTGGGGTTTGAGAGGACTGGTTGGCTCTGGTGCTGCTGGTTGACACCGTGCTGGCTGTGACCACCCTGTGAGTGAGGTGTGCACCAAAGCCTGCTCCAAACCCCAACAGCCAGAGCTGTAAGGAGAAGCTCTGGCAGGTCTCTGAAGTCTGAACTGCAGGGTGGTGGTGAGCAGCACTCACCCTCCCCTTACAGCTGCCCTAAAGGTGGTCCTTTGCCCAGTGCTGGGGGTCTGTGTGTAAGGAGCTTTGTGGTGACCTGGGAAGGGGAAGTGAGCAGTTTAAGAATAACAACCTGAGAACTAAAAAATCCCCACAGGATTATTTTTAGCTCGCAGCAGCTCCTGGTGTGATTCACCATGTGGCCTGTGTATGCCTGACTCAGCCCGGCGGAGGATGTGATGCAGGGAGAGGGATGGGTGGTAGGGAGGGTGCAGAGCTACTGGAGCTCCCCTGGCCCCTTCAGGAAGTGCTGGTCCAACGAACTCTTTTAGCTGGAGCTGAGTTACACCAGGATCTTGGCACTAAGGCTGGTGTAAGAAATTCCACTGGTTGGAATAAGGCAGAAAGTGTGATTTAAACTGGTCCAGATAACGGCATCTGTGCCCAGAGCGTGCAGCAGAGCAACCTGGTGCAAATTAACTCTGTGTCCAGGCAGTGCCTGGCACTGAAGGGTGGAGAGCCATCATCTGGGCAGATACAGATTGGGCACCTTTGTGGGTCAGGCAGGAACCAGATGGGAAGCATCAGCAGGATGGGTGGTTTGGCTGAGTAGAATGGCCATAGCTGGAGGAGGAGAAGGGAAGAGAGCAGCTCTCGATATCCTGCCAGCCCAAGCCTGTTTCCCTGGATATGTGGATGCCTCTGCTTGTAGGATAGGTGAGAGTGATGAGGAGGGGGTGTAAAGAAACTTCAGGGAGGATGCTCAGACCCTGGTGTCAGAGGAAGTGACTGTGACAAAAAGTACCTCTTTGTCCTCATGCAAACCTCATTCTTTGGTCAAAAAATATACTCAGCTCTTCAGTCTGTTGGGGGGAGGCAGTGTTGGGTTGGATATCAGGAAAAGGTTCTTCCCCCAGAGGGTGGTGGGGCACTGAACAGGCTCCCCACAGCAGTAGTCACAGTCTCAAAGCTGCCAGAGCTCCAGGAGCATTTGGACAATACTCCCAGGGGTCATGGTGTGATTCTTGGGGATGGTCGGTGCAGGGTCAGGAGTTGGATTTGGTGATCCTTGTGGGTCTCTTCCAACTCAGGATATTCTGTGGTTCTAACCTCTTTTCTTTAAACACTCTCCAGGACATTATGTGGAGTTTCTCCATCTTTTCATACCCCTTCAGCCCCCTGTACTAAATTAAGAGACTATTTTGGCACACCATATTTTTGAAGTGCTCTGGGGTGGTTCAGGGGGTTTTGGAGGCTTTCTTTGCTTCTCCCTTACAAAGCCCAGGTGCCAAGGCTGGTCTGGGTGCCTGATGAAAGCCGAGGGACTCCTCTGTGCCCACAGCATTTTCTGCTCTGTGCTCTTTCCCACTGAGTGATTTCAGTGTGTAACAGCATTACCGGGGCTTTGGCTTTGTTGAAACAGTTGCAGCAAATTAAACTTTCTCCGGGGCCATGAGAGCATGTGTGCGCTTGGAGCGAGCGTGGGATCTGCCACCCTCTCAGGCTGCTTTCCAGCCCCTTGGAGCTTGTGGTTGTTGGACCGATTCCCTGAAGGATTCATTTACCTCTGTTTACAGCTCAGCCACTCATTTCCCTCAGGCTTTTGTAGATGAAGCTGGGCTGCTTTTAGTGCAGAGGCTGCTGAGGGCAGGAGAGAGCAGAGGGAATCCCTCTCCCACCTCTTCTTGCCTGCACCTCTCGTCTCAGTGGAATGCCCCTTTCTGCCGGCTGCTGCGGGAGTGGGGCAGATCCAGCCCTCAGTGAGCGATTTATATGCAGTGATTCTGGGGATAATCGTGTTTTAAATGCAGCTGATCAGGCTGGCTTTTGCAGAAAGCCCAGAAATACACGGAGCAGCTCTGGAACTTGCTGCAACCCCACCTGTGCCAGGCTGCACTTTGCTTTGGGACGGGGCTTTGCAAAAAACCAATCAGCCTGTTCCTTATAGAAGATATGACTTTATGCTTTAATTGCATCCCCTTTCCCTCCCACAAGCACAGCACAATCCAGATTCCCCCAAGGACTTTCACAAGCCCTTCCAAGGAGGAAAGGATCAGCAAGGCAAAATTTGCTGCAAGCTCCACATATATTTTGAAGTGTTTCCATCTTGCGCCGATACCCATCTGTGTATTTCTGTGTAAGCATCTTCAAATCGAAGCTCTGATGTGCTAAAATATGTCCTAGACAGTTTTGATGAGGCACGACACTCCCAGATATGCATGCTAATGATAGGCTGACTCCCAAATTCCTGCAGCGTGGGTAACCCGGGTGTAGGAAAGAGTCAACCCCAAGTACTGTCAGTACAGGGCACTAAGCTGCTCTTCCCATCTGGACAGGACACACTAAGGCGAAAAACATTCTCTTGATTACATTTTTTTCTCCAATATGGTATTTTCAAAGAAAGCCTGCCTTCATTATCTTCTATTCAGGACTCTATTTTACTAGCTCCAGGTGACCAATGTACACAAGATGAGATCCCTAAAGCTCCCTGAAGTTCCTGAGGTGCCATCTGTAGGTGGCTGGGATTTGCTTATTCCCAGTGCCCAGGCTGCTCCATGCTCCTGCCCCTCCCAGCCGTGCATGAGAGCAGCAGGCAGGGGGTAGGAAGTTAAGGACCAGATCATTACCTTTGGTGTTTACTTCCTCAGGGAAGGCTTTGTCCAATATCCAAAATGATCCAGCAATATGAGTAAAAGTGTTCAAATTCAATCCATTTCCAACCAGGCATAATGGACTAGACCCCAGATCTCTTAGGGTATTTAGGGGTCTGAGTGCTCTGGATTGAATCTGGATCTTTCTGACCAAAGTCACTTTAATTAGGAAAAAACGGACTACAATAGTAACTAGTTTTAAAAGTCAAATTAATTTTTGTGCAACACGTGGCCTTTGCAATATCTGCATCCCTTGCACTGCTCCTATGTGGATTACCAAGGCTACACAGGTGCCGTGCAGACTCTCTGCATCTGAGCATCTGTCAGAAGCTGTCATTAGTTTTGTGTTCCTGATGCTGTCTGTCCTCTGCTAAGCCTAAGGCATTTCAGTGGTGATTTAGCATGTCAGTTGTTCTGAGCTGTGTCAGGAGGATGTGGAGCACAGGGCAGGATGTGGTGGGGTGCTCAGTTTGAGAAGGGCTGGGAGCTGATGCTGAGCTAAGAGCTTGGGGCAGCCTCAGTGCATTCAGGATGCTCTTACAGGTGCCTCTCATGGACAACCAACCTCCACCATCTTCCTAGTCATGGGCATTTTGCTTTGTTTTGCCTGCTCCCTACTTATTTCAGAAAGGGGTTGTTTATAAACAACACTTAGCTTAGCTCTGGAGGTGTAGTTTGAGCTGTTGATATGGTCCTTGCTGGGGTCTGAGGTGGCCAGGACTCAGCTGCAAGCATTCCTTCACATCCTGCCCCAGACGGTGGGGGACTACTGGCTGGCAGCTGGGGCAGAGGTGAAGGTGTATTGAGGATCACAAGCAGAGCTGTGTCCCAGGCAGCAGCACTCTGTAGCAGTTGGTTTTACCTCGATGTGCACTGGACACTCAAGAGCTGGGGCAAACTGCAGCCAGCTCCGGGTGTAATCTGGGATTTCAGTGAGCAGATCTGCTCAAGCCTTGCAACAGCAAAGTACATCTTTGTACCTGCATGTTTGTGTGCAAGACATAAACTGAAATCCTTGGGCGATTCACGGGCTCTTCCTGCGCATCAGTGACTCCTCCAGCAGATACACAGTGATTCCAGGAGGTCCCTCCCAAACCCGATTTGTTAGTCCTGCTCCAGTGTCTCTCCGGTTTTGCTGCTATTGCTGTTGTTGTTAATAAGTAGCCTGTGAAACCCTGGGAGGCAAATAAATATTTCGGTGGAGTTGGGCCGAGGAACCTTTCTTTATTTCCATGGTAACTACTTCCACTCTTTTGGGAAGCACATTTTCCAGGCAGCGGATTTGTCGACCTCGCTGTGCCAGGGGGGATGACAGGGCAGGTGGAGATAACGCCTTGACAGGAATGGTGTCGGTGCCCTGAGATGTCCTCGGGGTGCTCGGAGGTCACATCCCCGTCTGCCCCTGCCGGGGTCCCGTGTGGCGCCGCAGCCGCGCTCGGCAGGGAGATGGAGCCGTGCCGGGAGGTGGTCTGGGCTGGCACCGCCGCCTCCCTGCAAGAGCCTCCGGCTGCTCTGCACCAGCGCTGGCAGCTGGGAATTCTCTGCCGCGGAAGGCTTTTGCTCACAGTTTAAGCAGAAATGATGCGGCGCGGGCGGCCGTGCCCCGCAGCGGCGGGGAGCCGGCACTCGCAGCGCTCCAGCCCCTTCCTAGGGCTGCTCCTGCGGGTTTGGGGACAGGCTGTCGCCGGTCGCTCCTGTCCTCTCCTGCTGACACCTCTTCGCTGGGAGCTCCAGCCGCTGGTGGATCTCCGTGATCGCGTTTTGTGCCCTTTGCTGGAGACTCACCAAAGTGCATTAGTTTACATGAGCTTCATACGCAATTTGCTGGCAAATGAGGTGCAGCCACGTCTCGTGCGGACCTGAAAGCCTCCGAACTGGGAATGAGAAATAAAGCTGGTGGGTGAGAGTGCAAGTGAAGCTGGATGTGGGAGGGGATGGAGAGGCAGAGCAAGAGCGTCTTTCTGCTGGGAGCAGCACCGCTCCTCGGGCTGCTGCGCTGCACATCAGGCCACTGTCAAATTTGAGGGGGGAAAAAGGCAGCTTGCTTTTTCAACCACCGTGTTTTCCTTGATTGCTTATCCATTTCATTCCCCTCCCTGCCTCCAGGGTGACTGCTTGATGATTGGGAGGACCTTAGCCCCATCCAGACCTTCTCCCACCCAGGGGACCCCACCAAGCTCAGTGCAGTGGGTTTTTGGAGGGGTAGCAGTGCAGCCTCCTGTGCCTGACCTTTACCAGCCACAGCCAGCTCCACACCGAGATACAAATCAAAGTTAGAGTGGAAAGGCTCAGGTTTAAAGGCTTAAAAGTCCATTGGTGCAATGTTTGGGCTGTAATTAGACAAAGTGCTGCCTTTCCTCTGCCCTGTGGGAGCTGGGCACACAAGGACGGTGTGGACACTCATCCTACTGGGTCCCTGATGTTTTTGACCTCTACAAGGGAAAGCCAAGCAAATACGGGATCTTTAAGTTTGGAGGTCCTTAATAAATGTAGGGAAAAAGATGATTAGCCTGATAAAATCAAAACAGAATTTTCTTCAGCTAAAATGGGAACAAAAAAATTAGTCTTGTATCAAATCAAATGTTCCATTTGACCTGGAGCAAGGTTGCTCCTTCCTTTCAATCCTAATTTACCTTTCCATTAAAAGATTTTTAAATTCAGCTTCATCATAAATCACAACTTAATTTAGAAATAAGCAATTTAATTTTTAAAGAGTGTCTCAGAAATTTCAGATCTGGCTGTCAGAAACTTTGTCACAAAGGAGGGATTTCTGTTCTCAGGTGGGCAGACCTTTGCGCTCATCCATTAACTTCCTCTGTAACAGAGCCTGTGAGGTTTTCACATCTTGCTGTGTTTGTGGCTCTGCCCAAAACAACACTCATAGCAAAAAGGTTTGGTACTGGATCTGAGCATGATCCCACAAACAGGGAGTGTGCAGTTCAAGGCTCTCATCCCTGCTTCTTAGGGACCATTGGGGACCTACAACAGACCTGAGCCCAGGTGTTGTGCACATGATGCCTCTAATAATGAGTAGATGAGGACTTTCTGATTTAATAACGAGAAAGGTGGGGGTCACAAGGCTGTGACACAGACTGGTGATTTGCAAAATTGCACACAATCTTTTGAAACAAATGGCCACATAAAAGTATCCCAGGCCAAAGTAATCAAGGCCAGGTTGGACGGGGCTTTGAACCTGTCTAGTGGAAAGTGCCCCTGCCCATGGCAGGGGGTTGATCTTTAAGGTCCCTTTCAACTCAAACCAGTCTATAATTCTATGATTCTATAAAAAAATTCACAAAAGACAGCTTTGGGCTACAATCTGCATTTGAGCTGGGCTTGGTACCTGTTGCTACCTCACTCCTTTTGTAGCAGGAGAGCCCTAAATCTGAACATTCAGGTGGCCTGTTTTTATCAAAAAGATAGTATTGAATAAGAGTGTGAGGAATAAGCTCATCAAGTGCTTCTGTGCACATACCTGTGCAAGGTCACCTTTGCAGCCACTGAGGATTTTTTCCTAACTGCTAAGGGAGCAGTTTCCCCCTCCTGGGATGCTTTGCTTGGGGTCTCCATCTCTTGCACAGGAATCTTTAAATAAATTAGTTTAAATAAATAAGATTTACATCAGCAGGGTTGATAGCGGTGTTATCTTCCCTTCTCTCCTGCACATCACAGTCTCTGCTCACATCCAGAGGCATCAGTGCCTGTGGTGCTCCACCAGGCCAAGCCACCACAGGCAAGGGACAGTCATCAAAAGACACAGGATGCACTTTGACACTGCATTTGATCTCCACGTGAGGCTTTCTGCTTTCAAAGGGAAAATCTGTCTATTATAATTTCCTGCCAGTGGGTAAACTGTGCTTGTCAACTCTTGTTAGGAAAAGGGCTGTTCCTGGGAGCTGGGTTTGCTGAGGCTGTGCATCTGTCTCCCCAAAGGAGGCCCGCAGCCCTCACTGAGTGTTGTCACTTGCACTTCAATTTCCAGGTCAGACCCAACAAATTGCTCCTTGTTCATAAAAGGTGAATACGACGATCCCACGGGCAGTAAGTCTGGATGTAGGATGGTGTTATTTCACTACGCTCGTATTGCTCTCGGTCAGGGTCAGGGCTGCAGCCAGTTTATAGCTCAGCAAAGCTGCAGAAGATCAAGGCTTTTCAGGAGGAACAGCAAGGACTTCGTGGGTTTACCTGTCTCTCCTTCCCCTGGTCCTAAAGCTGCCTGCTGGGAATCCAGAGAGGGGCTGCCCTGATTAATGTCAGCTATTGGGAACTGAGGGATCATTGAGAAAAATAGCTAAAGGTATTAAAGACTAAAGTTCCCTGTTAAATAACTTATTTGTAGCTAATAAAGCTGGTAAGATCCTGGAAAACAGCTACCTGAATGCTTTGGGAAAGTTAACAACAGAGGAGCTGGAGTTTTCGAAAACAATCCATCTGATCCTTCCCCTCCTCTCTGCCTCCTGTCAGCTGGGAGACTTCACACCTTCTTCAGAAGAGAGTTTCCCTTTGGACACTTCCACGTGACAGATGGTATCTTAAACTGTCCAGAAAAGGTGATTTTAAAGTAGATCAGAGCCACCTCCTCCTGCTCTCCATAACACTGTCAGAATTCCTACACCACTCATAGTGACAACCCACTCTGATGGTGTCTTCTTTGAGGCTACTCCAACTGGTTAGGCCAGGACAACATCCTTTTGTCAGCCCAGTATCATCTTTCCAGGTTCGCTCCATTGTTATAATTAATGCTTATTTTATTCCAAGTGTCAAATTGCTTCTCGATGAAGCAAAGGAGAAGCACTTCACTGTAGAAAACACGACAGTGTATTTAATTGGTATTGAGTTGCAGACGCCGCTAATGGATTTTAAAAATACAATAATCAAAAGGAAATTGGCATAACATGACATGGGGATAAAATGTTGTGATGTATCTGGTGACCTGCCCTGGTGCATTGTACTGCTGTGACTGTTTGTGTCAGGCCAGAACACAGAAACTTCATCATTCTCAAGCAAAATAAAAACAACACAACAGTAATAATAACTTTGGAAAGAAATGAATGCAGTGGCTCTTCTAATTTCAGTTGTCATAAGCCATTTTACTTCCTGTGTTGACACCAGCAGCTCAGGTCAGCCCAGCAGAAGTTGTTCCACATTTCTCCTCCCATACCTCACATTGGACCCTCTCCCTGCCACACCTGGCATTGTGATTCCTTGATGGATTGAGTAATCCCTGTTATCTGCGGTGGGGTCTGGCTGCATGGCCCAGGGGACTGTCTCCTCCTTTGAAGGCATGGGAAGGGGTGGCTGCTCCCAGGAGCACAACCTGATGAGAAACTCAGAGGATGGCAGGGAGGCCTCTTTTTCTGACTTGTTTTCTGCCATCCTTTAACTTACCAAACACCAGGCGGGGTTTGTTTGAAAATCCCGCTGTGTGCAAACTGGCTCTGCCTTTAGCCAGCCACTAATTCCTCCTCACTGCTCAGCCTCTTCCAGGCTCTTACTGCAATTCTCTTCGGTGGGTTAACCATCACCCAACAGGCTTTTACAAACCCTGCCAGTTTTCTTCCCAAGCCATAAACCTATTGTGTGCTCCCACGTGGCACAAACCTGGTAAACAAATCACTTTGTCACACTCAAGCCGAGTCCTTTCAACAGGCACCGTCATTTTCCTGTGATAGCCTTTGCCGCAGTTCGGCTCATGCTTGAATACTTTGCTGAATATGATGGACTTAAACATGTGCTAAGTGCTTTGCTGAACTGGGTCTTTCTCCTGATTTATGCCAGGATAGATTAAAATAGAATCAGCCCCTTAAGTGGTCTGTGCCGCGTGTTGTCAGCGCACCGAGACACCGCGTCGGCGCTTGTGTTTTAATTAAAGGTTCCACCTATTTACACGGAGTCAATCAATCTCGGCACAAAAACGTCCTTGCAGTGGATTAGCACCGTAGTGCAGACAAATGACATTAAGCACAAATGGCTTTTTGGAGAAGTAATTCATCTGCATGGAAATGAAAAATACAATTATTTTAACTGATGCTGTCGTGTAATCAATCATGCTGGGCATGCCACGAGCCCCCCCGTGTGTGCAGGGATGTGCTGGCTCTTTTGGCTCAGAGCTGGGATGGCAGCGTTCATATTGATGTGGTGGGTACCCAAAGGGATCTAACTGCCTCCCAAGAAACACCACCTGGCTCCAACTGGGTTTCCATATCCAGAGCTGGTATTTGGAGCTGGGCTCAAGTCCCTGCAATGGTGTTAATTAGGTCATATGTAGGGCAGAAATGAGCAGAACGTGGCTTCACTGACAGAGTTTTAGTTGGCTCAAGGCTAATGGGTGTTTTAATGGGAAAACACAGCATTCCAGCCTGTTGGAACAGCAATAAGGGAATCTATGGGCCATCATTAATATACTCCTGGTGATTAAAATCATTCTTCCCTCAGACCTGTGTCTCAACACACTCAAGGCATTTATTAGTGGTCCATTATATGCCCACTTCAATCTTACTGCTTAATTTGAACACTAATTAACATCATCAAGCCTTCTAAAGCACAAATGGTACTTGGTAGGATTTCATTATCTCCGTGCTCTGCAAGCAGAGAGAGCCAAGCTTCACCTGAAGAACCACCTCCTTGGATTCATGGGGCCAGGGCCAGGAGGGTTCCCTCTCCGTGTCCCACCTCCCAGGTCTCACAGTTAGGGGGGAAGTTGGTGGGAAGCAAAGCGATGACTTCATTTCCCGAGGCACTGGGGCAGTAGCCAGCAGGACAGCTTAGATGTCTAAACACTGCTTAATTATCTGTCTGAACGGGGGCCCAGGGCTTGGGTTTGCTGCTGCTGCTGCTGTGAACTCTGCTCACTCTCGCTGGCTCGCCTGGAGCAGGGGGAAGGCAGAGCCAACCCAAAATGGAAAGGTTTACTGGTCCCAGCTCTCCCCTGTGCGTTGTGCTGCCTTCTCAGGAAAGGTAGAGTTCAATCAACCTTTGGAAGTCAGTGAGGGATGCTTTTCCCCCATCTAAATTTCTTAAAATAAATTTCCTCTGCTGCAGTTCAAGCCCTACCTCCTTCCCAGCAGTAGGAAAAATGAACACCAGCTCTTTCTGAAGGAGATTTTATGGATTTGGGGGCTTTTATCACCTCTTCCTGAGGCTTTTCTTCTCTCTAAACTGAATTATGATCATTCCTTCTGCAGGTCCCTATGGGGGCAAGAGCTGTGCTCTATCTCCTTGCCCCCCTCCATCTCAGCTCCTCCAGCTCCTTCCACTTAGACACTGTAAGGTTCCCACTGGTGTCACCTCTGGCAATAGCTCCTTCTGGGATATTGGCTTCCCCCCTACTCCAAAACAGGGGTTTTGGCTTCATGTTATAATTCCTAGGTCCTCTTCTACCTCTTCGGGCTGCTGCTTAAGCACTCATTTTGTATTTTTACAGCTAATTATTCTTAGTTAAGTGCTGAAGGTTCTCAGGCTGCTGGGCTGCTGCCTGTTTTTTTAATACTACTTCTCCACTTCTCCTACTGAACCCTTCTTGGTGATATTTGGGCTTCTCTGGAGTCTAATAACTTCTATTATTAGTCTTTTTAAATGGCAATAGGCTCCCGTTTGACAGCATCCCCAATAGTTTGAATACTGAATATGAGAAAAAGCATTAGAGGGAAAACCTGCCTGGTGGGGAGGGAATGTTCTGCTCCCTGCTGCTTCCAGGCTTTGCAGGAGTTAGTTTTCCTACTCAGAAATGCATTTGTCACCATCTCCTTAGCTTTGCTCTAACTGAGAGGTGGGAGTGGGCCATGTGAGCGGGGGTCCCTCCGTGCCCCAGTGCAGCAGAGATGGTGGATTTGCAGAGAGCTAAAGAGACAGCACCTCAGGGCCAGAGCCAGTCCCCACAGCATTAATACTTAAGAAGAGTCTGAGTTGCCATCAGCTTAGTGAGGGAGAGGATCAGCAAAGTTTGGGGGTGCTGTTTGCCCCTTTGGGATTGCTCTGCTTTGGCCTTTTGGCTCAGACTGACTGCAGTATTAGTTCAATATCTGATCCATCCTCTGTCAGGAGGCTGTCAGTGCTTTTGCAAGGGAGCTGACACTGTACATATTTCCTTTGCTGCCAGCTTGTTACACTCCTGCCGTGTCATGATCTGAGGTTTAGCCTTCACAGCTGATGCATAGATTGGTGTGGGGAAGCAGCAGCAAAATTAAGTCCAGTTTCTCAGCACAGATAAGCAACCCTGAGAGTGGGGAAGCGAGCTCTGTCTCAGCAGCAGGCACGGCGCTTCCCCTGGAACAGCAAAGACTGACAAGGTGTTGGTATGAATAAAAACTGGGTGCCAGGGAGAGGCTGTCAGTGACATTACTACCTGTCACATGTGTGCAAAGTCATCAAACAGTGGGTGGGAGGCCGTGACAGCCCTGGGAAAGACATCTCTATTAGCGCTCAGCGCCGCGCTGGGGCGAGGCTGCAGTGTGTTAAGGGCAGGCAGGCTGTTCCACTTAAGGTGGAAAATGATATATTCGGCAATGGGAGTAATTTGATTTGGCTGAGGTTCACAGTGTTTTGGAATCTGATGTGAGTCTTCCTACTATTGGATACTGCCCCAGATTCCCAGTGCTGCAGCATATTGCATCTCCCTTTAGGGCTGTGTGGAGTAAATGAGCTTCTGAGCATGATGGTACGGATTTTGTACCCAGATGGGCAACTTCTCTCCTCTTCTGTTATAAACTGGATTTTAACTTTGCAAGAAAATACAGCAAGCAGGATATTCCTGCACCATCTGACTTATAAAACCAGCCAGTGATTGCATCCAGAGGCCTTTTTTCTATCCCAAAGTTTTCTGCCCATCTCAGATTATACGTGCTTTCTAGAAATAGCCTTGGCCAATGCTGGGTTGGTACTGGAAGGGGTTCCAGGAGCAGGATGTTTTGTCCAGAAAGTGATTGAGGTGCAACTCCTACAGCAGGGAGGCATGCATATGGTGGAGTACGCTGACATCCTCACAGCTGGATCACCAGGGACTGAGCATGAGACCTGAAAATCATCAGTTTAAAGGAGGTGAAGATCTAACTGGAGCCACCGTGGGCACCTGGAGAAAGAGCAGGCTGTGTGAGCTGGAAAGGAGGGAGCAGCACTGTGAAACCAGCTTAAAATGCATCCCCACGAGCTGTGTGTGCCAGCAGCTGGATGCTGTCTAGCTGCAGCTACCTTGTTAAACCGTTTTCCTTCCCCTGCTAAAGCCAGGACTGACGCTTTGCTCAAGTTTAATGGTTCATGTCAGCGCAGTGCTTTGTGCTGGGCTGAGTGAGAGCTTGCAGTGGGTGCAGAGAGAGGCTGTCCCCTCCTGGAGCCACTCAGGAATGGCTCAGCCTTGGGGGCGACCTGTGGGGCAGTGAGGTGGCAACCACTGTGCAGCAAACCCCACCCCAGGCAGAGCACGATGAGGACATGCACCAGCTGCCTGCTCTGAGGAGCCCGCCCACGCCGCCAGCAACACCCTCGGATTTTGTGCCAACTTTTAATTGCATGAATTTAATTATAGGGATTTTCTGGCTGTGTTGGGGGCTGTGAGCATCTCCCCTGCAGCTGGGAGTGTGCAGCTCCCTGTGCAGCCAAAGCAGAGGCAGTAGCAGGGGAGCCCAGTGCAGGGAGAGCGGGTGGCCAAGGCCCAGCCCTGCTGCCATTTGGCCAGAGGCGCTCTGTGGCCTCCAGCTGAACTGGTTGGAAAATGACCCTCTGCTTTCTGGGATCTTGTGTATTTTTCTGCACTGCGAAACAGCTTCAGCTGTGAACCATCAGTGCTGCTTTCCCCTGAGCCTCTTCTGTCCTGTTGGTTTGGACCCAGCAGAAGAGCTGAGGTCTGTCAATGGACCAACTCTATCCACTGGTGGTGGTACTGCCATTAGTGCTCTGGTCATGCTGCCAAAGCCATTCTTTGTATGAACTGTGCCTTTCTCAGGCTTACAAGAGGTTCTAAAATCAGGCCAGCTCTCCTGGATCAGGGATGGTTGGAAGAAGAGATGAGAAGCTGGTGGGTGGCCATGGAAGGCCTCTGGGAGAGCCCTGCCCTCTCCCTTTCCGCTGCTCGTGAATCCAGGTAGATGCTGGAAAGCTGTTTCTGGCTGTCATGGGGCAGCACTAGCTCTGCAGTGTCACCAGAGATGAGCACATCAGTGGGTTTCAGGCAGCTTTAGCAATACCTTAGCTACTGAAGATCCACAAGCTGTTACTATTTGCCCCCATGGCTTGAAGCTGAGCTGGCAGTTTGGGGTTAGAAGCAGTTTAATTCCTCCCTGTTGCCTGCAGTGTTTTGCTCTGCCACCACTTGACCTCCCTGTCCCTGCAGTAAAAAGATCGGCACATGGAGCAGCTCTGCCTTCCTCCCACCAGCCCTTCCCTCTTAGGGTCCCTGGAGCTTTGGCTGCTTATTCCTGCCATTTTCCCACTTTGCACTGTTTAAAAACAAGCAAGCAAGAGCTCCCTGGAGCCAACCGTTCATTTGCTGGCAAGGACTGCCTGTTAATCAATTAAAGCTCTGCAAACGTATTTGCAGCAGGGCGGATGATTAAGATGCTTTCTGTCTCTAATGCATGCCTGGGGGAGGCTTGCCTGCATGGTAAGGGCGGGTGTGTTGGTCTGGAGGTCCTGCAATCCTGCTTCTATAGGTCTTGGAATAAAGAAGTCACTTTAGTTGAGGACAGGGAGTGAAGAGGAAGAGGTTTGGCAAAAATCAGTCTTTTCCTAATGGATGTTTTTACCTGAGCCCTCTCTGCAGGGCAGGATTTGCTGATCTGCTCAGAAGTGGCTCTGGGGAAACATCCCCTCAGGGGCCATGACGTGCAGAAGAGGTGGCTCATGTGGGCAGTGAGGGAAATGGGCTGATTTGGAGGATATTCAGGAAAATCAACAGAAAAGGTACTGCTGAGGCCAGCACTGAAACAGCACCAGAAGCGTGTTTGTAACCAGGCTAAAATTCATCAGTGCCACTAAACTGAGGTTCATGCTTGTGATTTTATGCTCTGTTGTCAGAGCAAACCTCAGCTGTGGGAGCCTGCCAGCCCTTCTAAGCATTGCTTTAATTTCCACCACTGATCTTCATTTCCAGGCATGAATTTGGCTCATTTCAGAGCCTTAGGCAGGGGAATCAAAGGACAAAACCCCTTCTTTCACTCGGCCAGCAAAAGGGTGCAGGGCCCTTGTTGGGTCTATGTGTCATTTTAGGGATTGCAATGGATTCATGAGAAGTTCAATTTCTTAACACTGATGTGCCATGAACTGTAGTGCAGTCCTTGTAAAATGAAAATTGCATTCCTGTTTGCATTTAGGGAAGTCATCTACCAGGCTCTGAGCTGGCCACCAGTTCAAAACCCATGACCATAATAAGTCAAGCCAAAGAAGTCTTTGCACTGGCACAATTTATTGAGGTGTGATTTAATAGAAAGACTATCAGCGTTTCAAAGGGCTGACAGTGACTGGCTCACATTTGATATTTCATTAGATATTACGGTATTTGGCAAGAGCAAGATCCAAATCTTGGCCCAGGGCAGGAACCCTGGCTGAGGAGAACTTTGCAGTGTGGTGCTGGGGGTATGGAGTTATTTCATGTGTGGAAATGGCAGGGTAGAAGGAAAACGGCTGGAGAAGCAGCTAAATTTGGGAGATGGAAACTGAGGCATCCCCACAGGTGGGAGTTGTTAAGTGCAAAACCCAGCGTGGCTGGTGGTGCTGGCATGGGGAGATGAGACAACAGGGAGAAGGGGCAGATGGGATCAGAGGCAAGTGGGAAATGGATGCTCTTCCAGGAGCACATTGCATCCCCATCCCAGCACGGCCCTAGGGGAAGCACATTGTTCTTTAGAAGCTGCAAAAACAAGCCCTCCAGTCTGCCCATGCACTGGGAATACTCGAAGAGAATTAACTGAGACAATTAATGATTTAAAAATAAATACGCATTTGCTATTTTGATAGCAAGGTTTCAGACTATCACTTAGTCCATAAAATAAACTAAAAAGTGTGGTGGTCAGAGCAGAGCCCTGCCCTAAAGCTACCACCAGAGAGCATCCTTGTATACTTTTTCTGTGGAAAAACAGCACCGAGCTGGGAAATAACCCATCTTTCAGCAGCCTGTCTCTTTTTAAGTGCTTCCCAGTCAGTAAAGATACAATAATTGAAAGTTGTCTATCAATCATGTTAGCAGACAAAACAACATTGTTTCTCTTCTCTTTTTCTCCAAAGTGCTGGAGCTTGATCGGCTTAACAATGTGAACAAAGGCACCAAGTCAAAAATCCCACTTAAATGTTTTCAGGTATAAAAGCACATCATCTTTGGGGAGGGAAGGTGCAAAATGCATTGTTTAGAAGCGTTCTAGGGGAATGCTCAAAAGGCAAAAAAAAAAAAAAAGGTATGGAGAATAGACTATGTGAAGACAAAATATCTTTTGGGATGAATTAAAAAAACCTGCTGAGAAATTCGCATGTCTGAAACAGCTGATGTGGCCAGAGAAACAGGTCAGGCGATCAAGCTTGGACTTGTTTTAGTGCTTTCTTGGATTGTAAAATCATGCTAAATCTAGGTTTGCTCTTTAAGTCCCTGTGGATGCAGGGCCAGGCTTGCAGGGGTGGGCTGTGGCTCTGAAGCACTGCGTAAATGATGCTCTTACTTTCCCTTTTGCCATCCAGGTGTTGCCCAGCATCCAGGCTCCCTAGAGGTTCAGCAGTCCCCTCAGAGCTCCTCCTCAGTTTTTAGGTGCACTTTGCAGTTCTCATAAGCACATTTTTCTCCAGAAATCCTTGACTGGGCTGTGGCAGGTGTCTGTGTAGGTGGGTGACACCCTGGAGGGTTGGGGCAGGGGCTGCTCCGATGGTCCACAAGCAATTTTGCTTTGCAGAGAGAAGCTTCCAACGTTTATCTTTCTTCGCCCAGGGCTTACTGTTGTCTGCTCCTGAGTGGTTTCAGTACAAGAATCATTTGTTGGCTACAGGTCTGAAAAGTGGCAGCTCCTCCAGGCTAACAGGAACCTGTTGTCCATGCAGGATCACATAGCACAAGGTTTGCCAGAACTTTCTGCTTGTTTCAGGGCAGGTTCTGCATTGCTGCGTTTTTGCAGCAGTGTTACATTTGGTTTGTGCTTTTATATATTCATTTATACGAACTGATTTAGCAGGGCATGCTGGAATGGGTCTAAGGTTAGTCCATGGAAGAGCAGAAGACAGATCTCTCAGTGCAAATCATTTCCCTTTCTCAGTCAGTTGCAGAAAAGGGAAATAAATAAGCAGTGAGAGGCACCATCACTTTAATAATCACTTGAGCAATGGTGGGACCAGCTCTCTGTGAGTCACAGCAGTGCTGTTGCTACCCCTTTGCAAATATTAACCAGGGGTTTTAGGGAGGTTTAAAATTAGTGGTCTGTTAGTTACTGTGTGTTTCACTCTCTGTACAGTCTGCTGGGAATGCCACAGCCTTTATAGCTCATAGACACTGTTCCCAGGACAACTTTTAGCTCTGGATGATTGCAGTTTGGGCAACTTAAATGCAGACAGCAGAGAAAATGTGGTCATTGCATCTTGGCACCTCACACCTGTGATGTTCATCGCCTCCACCAAGTGCTGTTCAAGTTCATTTGGGATTTTACTGAATACTTAAGGGGGTGGGAGAGGGTGTCTGAGCTGCCCTTTCCCTGGCGTGGTCCAAGCCAGGAAAATGCTTCAGTTAGGCTGAAACCAGGGTTTCCTTCAGCTAAAGTCTTTGAAATGTGAAGTCACAGGTCTACCACAGACCAAACACATTTCCAGAAGTTCTCATCATGTGTGGTTCTGGTCAGACAGGCAAAAAGATTCAATCTGTTGTTGCTATATTTTAGTTTCCTTTCTCCTCCCTGCAGAAGTTTCCTTTTCAGATGATTTTCTGAGTTCATTCCAATTCTGTTGCAAGAAACTCATAAAGCTGTTATTGCTCAGTCAATCTCAGTCTCCTTGTTAATATAACACAAGGGTAAGCAAAGCTCACGGAAACTGCCTACACTGGAGGAATGAAACAAGAAGACATTTCTGAGCGCTGCAGGTTTTTCAAAGCTTCTTTGTTCAGAGATAGGGAAAACAACCTGTAAAACTTCACCCTGACAGAGGGAGTTGCAGATTTAAGGCTATTGACAAGAGTCATCTCTCCAGATGTAGGTTGGCATGTGGGTTCACAATTACAAATATGATTTATGATTCATCCCAGCACACTGGGATGATGGGGGGAGAGAGTGTCTATATTAGGACAAACCTTGAATGACAAGGGACAGCTCACAACTTGAGGAACATGAGAATGAGGTCATTTGAGATGAAATGCTTCAGCATTGCCAAGCACATGTTAATTTACTGAAAGAGTAGAAATTTAAAGTGATTTTCCTAAGGGGAAATATTCATTTGCCAGCAGACAGGAACCTCTGAGTTTGTTTTAGGCTCGGAGCAGCATCCTACCAGCCCAGCACACTGCTCCCTCTGCAGCCTCCAGTGCCTTCAGAGGCACCACACAACCATGTCTGGAAAATAATGGTTCTACTTGAGAGGTACCTTGTGCCACGAGCATGGTAATTTCTGAAATAAATCAGATAAAAGGCTCTTTACAACCAGATTGTGATGTAAATGTAAACCCTTGTGATTTAAGCTGTGCAATACCCTCTAACTGAGGCATAAGAAGATTTTTCTCTGATTTTCACATTTTGCTATAGCTTTTATCTAGAAGGCTGCTGATTTGATGCTTTAGAGATAAAATACAGGACATGGAGAACCATCAGCTTGATTACTTTGGCATTTCCAAGGGTGCAGCACTGTGCTCTCACAGCCAGCAAAGATGGCTCTGTGCTTTCCTTTGCCTCTTGTTTGAACTTGCAGTCTGAAGGCATTTCCCCCCACACCTCGAACCTCAAGAGAGAGGAAAGTCCTGAAGACAGCCTTTCTTGGTGTTCCATCCCCAAAGGACCACCTTGGCTTGCAGGTGGTGTCAGCCAGCTGGGACTTGTGTCACCTGTGGGAATGGCCAGTTGGAGTGGGAAGAGGAAATGCTATGAGGGAAGAGTGGGAGGTATTTCATCTGGGAGAAGCGATGTGGGTATTTTGTTGGTGGTAATGCCCAAGCATCTGCCTCAGTTTTGTCTCTCCCAGGCCCTGGGGTTGCCCTGAGCTCTGGGGCAGCTCCTGGATGCAGCCAGCTCCCACCAATCCATGATTCTGGCATCCAGACATCCTCTCCCCATGTCAGAGGGATTACCGGCTGCTTTGAATATACTCATGCAAAGCAGAGACTTAAGCCTCAAACTTCCATCTGCTCATAATAAAACATCTTCACTGGCTGAATTTGACCAATTTAGTGATTACTGTTGGGACAGTATGGTCTCTCCAAGTCCTCCAGCTGTTCCACCATGGAAAGCCTCTTGCCTTAATGTAAAGGGTTGCAGTCACTTCCTCTGTGGTTTTCATCTAATTTTGTTACAATAATTCAGCAAGTCCACTTTGGCCAGCTGTTCCTCAGGCCTCCTGGCCCACATGGCTCATACACTGCTGCTGGTGATGATGTTAAATCAGTCTTTCCTACAATTTTGCATCTGTCCTCAGCTCTTGGAGTGGTTCTGGCAGTTCTCAATATACAGCTGATAATTTCACAGCACCCCCCACAGTGATTCACTAGCCTGTGAAACCTCCTCACTGTGCTCCAGTTCCTCACTTCCCAGGCTGGTGATAGACATTGAAAATATTGTACAAGTGGCACTTCCAATAAATCAGCACTAATTTAAACTCCTGATAGTAATTCACAGATCTGGTGGGTTTTGCCTGGCATCTCCTCACAGATCAGGATGTGGATCTATCTAAACTCAGATGCAGCATCATCTGAAGTCTATTTTCAGCAAAAGCTCAGGCATCTAGTGCTGAGGGAAACTCCATAGGGTGGACAAGAGACCATGAAATTATACTTAAGATGTCCTTGGTGTTGTTTACCCTGGAGAAAGAAGGCTCTTGGGAGATCTCTTTGTGGTCTTTCAATACTTAAAGGGGAGTTATAAGAAAGATGGGGACAGACAGGGCCTCTTAAAATAGGACAAGGAGTGATGGTTTAAACTAAAAGAGGCTGGATTCAGCCTAGATCCTTGGAAAAACTTTTCACAAAGATGGTGGTGAGGCCCTAGCACAGGTTGCCCAGAGAAGCTGTGGCTGCCTCATCCCCTGGCAGTGTCCAAGGTCAGGTTGGACGGGGCTTGGAGCAACCTGGGATAGTAGGTGTCCCTGCTCATGGCAGGGGGTAGAATGAGATGATCTTTAAGGTGCCTTCCAACCCAAAGCATTCCATGATCATATGTCCCCAGGACAGATCAAGGGTTCCTGGCTCCCTTTCACTGCCTTCCCTTTGCTCCCCAGTGTCTCTTCTCCTGGGCTTACTTTGTGCAAGCAGAGAGAGTTAAGTGCTCTGTTCAAAACCCCCCTAGGTGTAAATGTTGTCTTTGTTCTCTTTGCTATTTCTCAAAGCCAGGGTTGGTCCCTGATTTCCTGCAGTGCTTTCATTCAAGTACTTCTCCCCACCCTGTGCCATGTTTTCTGCTGCAGTGCCCTGTTGTGCTTGCCCCCGCTTTTCTTCTCTGGGTTTGGGCTCTGCTTTGCAAAGGCCTTGGCAAATATAACAGTGAGGAAGCCCCAGCTTTGCTCTCTTTATTCTCTCCAGAAATATGGATGAGCAGGCAGCAGCTACTGCTTTTCTGTGCCTTGATACTCTCTTCCCTTCCAGTTGAGAGGAGAAGTCTGGCTACAGCTTTCTGGATGCTGTACTGTCCCTTAAATCCTCACAGAGATGCTGAGGCATTGGTCCACACTGTAATCACCGAAGGATTACAACCAGTGTCATTCCATATTAGTGGGATTATTAAGTAAAATTGGCTTATAGGATCCAGCATGCTGGCAGCTCACCCCAGCTGAACAACAGCTGCACGTCCCTTCTGCCGCTCGCCCCATGCTGCCTTCCTGCCATGCTTCCCACTGATTTTAAATTTCACCATTCGCTTCTCAAGCACTCAAGGGCTTGGGCTTTTCCTATGTCATTGATTTATTGCTTTCCTGAGAGTCAGGACAAGCTTCAAGATCTTCATTCATCAGCCTGTTGTGAGTGTCAGGGTTTTGCCCACAGATTTCAGCAGTGAAATGATCCAGGCCTGGCATTGGTGGTGTTCAGTCAAAATTTGAAGCCTGTTTATTCTTGACAACTGGTTTTGCTTGTTATAAACTGTCTCAATTCATAGCAGAGGTGGCTGCTGCATTATATTTGGTTCTCTGTTGCTGGTACTGAGGCCATGTGCAGTGCAGGACAGGTTATGGGAAGATGCTGCCCAGCATCCTCCAAATTTGGAGAAATCACTAGAAACTGTTTTGGTCTTTACATTGAAGCCTGCTGCCCAGCATGGGCAGTGTGCTAAGTAGCCTGGAGGTGAAGAGACCCTTTTCTGAGCTTATTACTTCCATTTTTCAGGCTTTCAGAAAGGGGGAGGAAAGGCACCAGACTTTGCCAGGCCTCCAGTCACCAGATGAAAGAAGTCTTTGAAAGCTTCAGAGGGTAATGTTGCCAGGGAGGGTTCAGTGAGGATGTGTGAGGTTCAGTATAGCAAGAGCGTGCTGTGCTGTGCTGTGCTGTGCTCCCAGAAAAATAAGTTAAAAGTAGGTAAAAGTTCTGCTGCTCCTGTTCAAGCTTACCTTTAATGAAATTCTTTTCCTCCCTTTTACATCATTGGGATGTGTAACTGGTTTTTTCCTTATTAATGATGAAGTAATTGGTTCCAGTGCAGGGTCTGTGTCCATTAGCACATCTGCTCAGACACTTGTACTTTCCGATACACGCTCTGCCTACAACAAACACATTTGTTCCTTGCCTGAGTGCATGCCTTATCTAATCCACCTCATCTCCCCATCTGAATTTTAAAAAGAAAACTAATGAAAAAGATTATTGCACCGTGACAATAACAATGCTAATTGATCATCGGCATAGCAATGTCTTGGGGATGGTTCTGGAAGTTGCTTTGGTGAATTCTTAAGTGCGTGAGGGCTCTGTGGTTTAACAGAGTTCCTGCCTCATGCAAAGGCCCCCTTGACTTGGCCAAGGTTTACAATTTCCCAGTATTATCACAAAAATTGTCAGAATTAAGTGTAGCCCACTTTTTACTCTGACTTGCTACTGCCATAGCAATAACCTTTGCTTCACTTCTTGGCTGGATACTGTGCTTGATTCAGATCCAATCCACAGTCTGTGCTCTTTCCCATTTTGCCCAGGAAGGTCCATTGCCTCCAGCAGCCAGGCCGGGGAGCTCTGGGGAAAGCACAGAGAAAGTTTAGTCACTGCTAAACACAAGCAAAAATACCAGAGCAAAGCAGGTGACCTGCTGGAAACTGAGGAGAAAAAGTAACCCTGTGACCCTCAGTTATGAAAATCATAGAACAGAGTTAAAATTACAACAAGACAAAAGAGGGCTGAGATGACTCAGGTCTTGCCCAAGGAATTTAATTGAAAACTGTAACTTTGGGAAGCACTGGGTTGTTTTGCTCTGTGTTTGTGTAAGCAGTCAGCGTGAGGATTATTGGGAGCACAAGACACTGCCTGGCATCCTTCCAAAGGGGGAGCGTGAGGCTAGAGCTACATAAGTCTCCTCTCATGTGCTGGGGAGCTTTGTTAAGCTGCCTGACACTGCTTGATCCTTCTGGATATAGAGAGAGGAGCTTTCCATCATCTGCAAAAAATTAGAGGTTATGTGAGCAGTGTCATGAGGCGTATCTGTCAGTGAATCACGGTGCTGATGTGTTGTGCAGCTCTCCCGTGGCTCAGGTACTGCAGAGCAGCTCGTGCTGCACACCTGGATCTGAGCCTTGGCCACACACCCATCATGTACCTCTCAGAGCTCTGAGACTCCCAGAAGTCTCCAGCAGATGTTTCATACCCTCCTCTGCTGTGAGAGCTGTTATGAATTGAGTGTGGAACCCAAACTGAGCCACAGCCCTCATTAAAACCTGTCCTCGTGACAGCTCCCAGACAAGCTCTCAGCTCCACCAACTCCCTGCAGGGCAGCACATCACTCACGGCCAAGTGCATGTTCTGTGCAGGCACCATGGGGATGTGGAGCATCTTGGGGTCCTGAGGCTGGGCTGGAGCCTGTGATCCCAGAGAGAGGCAGAGGTTGGAGAGAGGACACGAGTGCACATCACACTCCAAACATCCTTGGCCTGAGCCCTTCAGGGACATTTTCTGAGCAAAAATGGTGTCCATTAGGGTCTGGTTTTGCTAAGGTCAAAAAGAAAAAAAAAAAGTTTAGTGTCCTTTTGGTGTCAAAGGGGTGAAACATGATGCATGTATTAGGCTAATCCTTTCTTGCAGAATCAGATTAACAAAGAGTAGTCAGTGCAGTCCAAAGGGCAAAAGCTTTTGCAAGACATTCTTCATGTCTTAATTCCCACCAGTCCAATGAGAAAGTCCCAGGAAAGTCCTGAATTTCACCAGAGATAATTGTGGTGCTTTCCCTTTTCCCTTGTCTTAATTTCCCTTCCTGTTTCATCCCAGCCCTGAGGAGCTCTTGGAGAGAGTCCCTTCCCTGTTTTCCCTTACGACAGCTTTTACTGTGTCTTGTGGCCCTTAGGAGTGGTGCTAGTGCTTCCCTGGGTGCTCTTGAAGGCTGTGGAGCCCCTTCCTTGCAGTGCTAAGAACGTGGTGGTGCTCCCAAAAACCCGTGGTGCACACAGCTAGAGCATGACTGCATCTCACTTGCTCTCTGTATTGCAATCTTTGTGCAAAGGGTGAAATAAATAAATTAATAAATCATTGGCATTGTAGCACTGCAGACAGCTGGAAACACGATATAAATACTAAAGGCTGGATCTGTGCTTCCCAGCAGTGTTTGATGTGGGCCACAGACACAACTCCCCAAGGGACTTCTGGTCCCTGAGGACCTGATTTATGCCAGTGCTGGAGATCAAAAGCCAGGATGTGGTGCTGCACAGCTATAATAATGGATGTCCAAATTTCCTTCAGCTCCAGGTCTGCTGAGACAATGCTAAAATTCAGCCGTTGGCAGACCAGGAATTAAATGATTTGTGTTGGCTGGCTTAGGGAGGGGATTCACTGTTTTCATCACATGCCAGCACTGGTTCAGCCACATAGGGCTGAAGAGGCTTTATGAAGAAGCTTTATAAGGCTTTATGGATTGGCTGGATACCAGAACCTGAGCCTGGCTGGATGTAGGGCTTATCCTTACAAAACTCGCCTTCTAGCTGTGGAAATGAGTGGGTCTGGATTTCCTTCATACAGCCCAGGATTGCTGCAAGTGCTGATGAGAGCTCTGGGTTCTCCAACCTGCAAAAAAATCATTGTATAAAGCTCTGAAGTGACTGATGTGCTGTTAATAGGTTCCATTATTTACTCTTTAATATTTATCATGCCAACCATTAAGCAGAGTGGAGACACCGCCCCTTACCACACTGAGTGCTTCTCCCAGGACAGGAGCATCTGTTCCTCACTGGTTAACCAGAGCAGGGGCAGCTTCAGCTCTAAGGAGATCAAATTGTGGACTCCTCCTCTAGCACGAGGCCAACCTGCAGATCCGTGTGATGCTCCCACACTCGAGATCCCCAGCATGATGTGATCTCCAAGGACCTGTCTTTGCTGGCTGTCACAACCTGAGATCACAGTGTGAGATTTCTTCCACTGGAGAATCTGTATCCCTGAGTATTCAGGACTGTTCCCTCCAGGAGACAACATCTGAACTCTACATCACTGCAGATTAGTCTACGGCTTCTACAAATATGAATTTAAATAGTCTATTATCTCAAAGTACTGTTAATGTTTTTATTCCCAGTTCCTAGATGCATGCTCCATACTGAATATCCTCCAAGTCCATTAGCTTCCATTTCATGTTGCATAAATTTGTAGTCTGCTCTTCTAAAGAGAAGATGAAACCTGACTGAAAAATTTACTGAACAATTGTTCCAATGTAGCTTAATTAGTATCTTGCAAGGATTTTGCAAGCATCTGAGATCGCTTGGAATGCTTGAGTCATTTTATTATAAGATTTAGGGTTAATATCTCATATTAATAATACATACGAATGTTTATTAAACTCTAGGCAGCACTTTAAAACAACAAAAAATGGTTTATCATATTTATAACAGCCTCAAGGAAGAGAAACTTTCAAGTGACTCAGGCTCTGCTGTCTTTTTCTTCATGCTGAGTTGTAGCTGGAGTTCTGAGGAAAGCTGAACTCCCTGGGAGAAGGACAGGCTTCATTTCCTGGGCTGCTCTGTCACTCCCAAGTTTTCTTCTGAGAGCAAGTTCAATGGCAAACTTTAAATCAGACTCAGAATGTTTGGAAGGGAGTTGCTTCAAAAATGTAATTTCCTTCAAATGTGTTCAAGATGGGTCCTAAACTTTCAGGCACCAAGAACTACCCTTTGCTAAAGGACACCTTAACCATCATTGGGCATGTTTTGGAGGGCTGTTGATCTGAGTAAGCTGGTTCTTGGTTGCTCTGTGGTGCCCCAGCAGCCCACAATGCTGATTCAGTGCAGCTTTTTGATCCCTCCAGTACTTGCTGGGTCACACAGCAGCTCATGTACAAACCAGTGTGGGTTTTACATCAGTGCATTTAGACTCACATGTCCCTGATTTAAAGACCGCTGCCCAGAACACCTTGTTAACAGGCAGCACTTCATGTGCTACCATAAAAAGAGCAAGTCTCCCCATGGAGAGATTTCAAACTTTCTTGACTGAGTTTTCATAACTTTAGGAGATCAAATTTCTCCACATATAAGTGAGAGGAGCAGCACCAAAAATATAACAATGCGTCCATTTATACCAGCAGAGATTCTTAACCATGCACTGTGATGTTCTCCTTCCTGCTGGAGAGGGGCAGAGGGAAGCAAGCAATGGAAGTTAAACGAAGAAGATAAGGTCTAGCTTGGAAGTGAAGCCTTAGGAAGAAAATTTAAAACTGGTGCAACAACATGGCAGAGTGTAGGACCATTGGAAAAGTCCAACAAGTGTGATTAATCCATGGGCTGTTCTCCAACGCCTGCAGACACCTCCACTGAAAGTGCCACATCAGGCTGGGTAGGGAAGGACAGGCTTTGCCATCAAGCCATCACAGGGCTTGCAATAATGACAAATGCAAAAGTATTTGGAGAGCTGAGTTCAGCTCTGTGTGCAAAGCCTGTGCATAACTCATTCATTCAGAGTTTGTGAGACACATCAACCTAGTGCTGGCTCTCTCCATGGGACTAGATTCCCTTTAAACTGTTTCACGTGGTGTGCAAACTGGAAACAGGCGCGTTAGTGATGCTCACAGCGGGGCTTGCAGTGGAGCAGCGGCTCGAGGATGACTCAGAATAAGAACCTTGTGATCCTGGGTGAGCCAGCCAGGGAAGGGGGGAGAGCAAGGGCATCCAAAGGGGGCCCTGCGTCCCACAGTCAGGCTGGAAGCTGTGGCAGGCTGGTGCCAGGGGAAGGGGGTCTCTGGATGTTTCCACTATTGTGCTACCCAAGACTGATTTATCCTGTGCAATGAGGAGGAGCTGTTCTGAGGAAAGACTTTATTCTTTGCTAATTCATCCACTGAGGCTTGTGTGGTGCATCCAAGAGCTCCTGTCTGAGTGCTCTTCTAGGTCTGGGGGTGGGAAATGTTGGTGGGAGAGCAGGACACAATACCCAGCACATGCTTCAGCTCATTTTGTTTGTGCTGTTCACAGCCCTTCCAGCCCAGTCTCTCCCCAGCTTCTTGCTCTGTGTCCCATCCAGCCCATCAGTCTCAGAGTGCTGTCACTGAATGATGCAGGGGGATGGGATGTGCTGAGCTGGCCAGAGCTTTCTCCTGTGGCTTAGGAGAAGCCAGTGCCATAATTCAGCTGGATCTAGCATGCAGTGAAGGTGGGCTGGGGACCAACCACTTTATACTTTGTCTATTTGATTATCACTGGTGTCTTGAAGGAAATGTAGGTACTGCTAAAAATGGTGCTGGTTCTATTTTTAGTATATCTGGGTCAAGATCTCCCTTTTTATGTCAGTGATCAAATTCATTATTCACTTTCTGGGCATTGCTTTTATCCTCTCGTTATGTTTGACTATAGGATTAGTGGACCTGACTCTGTTAGTGCTTTTCAATGGTGTTGTCAAAATAAATAAGAAATTGGGATATTGCAGAAACAACCCAAATGCAGTCTCTTCGGAGTTGGTTCTTGGGGAGTTTCCTCCATCTACTCAGGTTTGGCTCTGAGGCTCACTCAAACCTTTTGTGTCACCTGCTCCTTTCTGTGTCTACCCAAGTATTTACAATCAAGTAAAGTAATTGTAGCATCCAAAGCGTAAAACTCCAGATCACCCACATGCTCCTTTTTGGCACATTTCTTGTCCAGCCAGTGATGCCTGAAGTGGCCACCTAAAAACAGAGGCTAGACAGGAGTAAGGGAATAAAGGCAGGTGTTTATTTGAAAGGCCTTTGAAGGTACCCCTGGGCAGCCAGAGGCCACTGCCAAGAGGGACCCCAAGGTGGACCCCAGGTCACGAGTTCTTCACACTTTTATAAGTTTGGTTCATTTGCATATCAGGGTTAATTCTCCAATTAAAACTTCAATTAATGATGTAGTTTCCCCAAGCTTCCCTCCGCCTTTAGAGGCTTTTGGTTTATACTTTTTGGGTCTAGGACAGTCTTGGTGTCCCTGGAGAGCAGGCCTCGAGAGGCTTTGTTATGTCTGCCTACCACGAGAGAGCAGAAGTGAACAGGCTACAAGAAACTTCAGAGTTACACACCAGGCAGTGCAGGATTTGAAAAATATGAAAGTTAAAACCTAAGGCATCACTAGGACAAGCCCAGCAAGTTAAGTTCAAATGCGAGTCTGTGTTGCATGAAGGACTTACCTCTGCTCCTGCCCATTCAGCAACACCCAAGACAAACATCCTCCTGCAGCCATCCAAATCAGTCTAATTGTAAGCAACAGAAAATGGTGCTTTAAATAAATCTCATTTGCATACTGAGAAAAACTTCTCAGCTTACTGAATATGGAAATTACTAGTGGAAAATTATTTATCGCCTCAGTATCAAAATACCAGAGGTTGGCTGGTGCCTTTGGGAAAATCAATTGTGATACAGCAATATTTCCCACTTCCTCATATATAATGTGATCTGCCAAATTTAATCCAGCTTTGCATTTGATGGTCCCCAGTAGGATGAAAAGGTGAAGCTAATGTCATATAAACAATGCCAAGCATCATCCCCCATGAAATTTTATGTGACAGTTGAAAGGTGCTGAATTATCCCAAAATAGCCCGGGGACTTCACAGTTCATGCAACCTGGCAGTTTACAACAATGCAAATATTTTGCTGCTCACTTAGCTGCTGTTCTCTCTTTTTAATTGTAAATTCAGTCCCAGTATTTCAGCTTAGAAGGTGAGAGAATGGAGGGGGTTCATGCTGTGCCATGCACTATCCTCAGTAACAAAATGCTGCAGAGTGAGAATGTGGAGGCAGAAGCAAGCATTTGCTAAGCCCAAATGCTTCCCTCTTCGCACACTGTTGATCAACTAAAAGTCTCATCTGCTGCTATTATAGGGTAATTTTCCCTAAATGTGGTCAAAATGAGAGATTTGTCCAAGGACGTATCATGAGCCAAATTGCAGGGATTTTACCACATAAAAAAATATCCTCCTCTTCTGCTTTTTGCCTGCCTTCCCAGCTCCTGCGAACTGTCTCCATTACGTGGGCACATCATCGCTAAGGGAACTCCTTGTTTTTCTCGTCATTATCTGCAAAAGGAATCTTGATGTATATGTAGGCAGTTAAAAATGTACACATTTATTGAAAATTGTCTGAGTAAGATGAACTGCTGTTGAGAGTATTTGAGTTCAGCTTACAAAGTGCTGCTAGTTCCTAGTCCAAGGAAAAAGCTAGATGTGTTTTTCTGTTTCATTCAGCTTCCCTTGGGCAGTACTGCCAATCTTTGACATCCAAGATCTGGAAAAAAAAGGGGGGGGGAAAATCCTTTTGTGGTTGTATCTGTGCCGGGGTTCATCCCTTAGCCAGATCTGCATGAGAGACCAGCACTGTCTATCAGCATAAGTTCGTCAGGCGCTGCATTCTGCTTATTTTAGTGGGCATGAGAATTTCTAATTCACCTATAATGTGGCTAATTGCCAAAGGAACTGAGTTGGTCTCGATACATGTCACAGGACCTGAGACCCTTCTGTTCATGCTTTTGGAATGGGTTTGGTTTGACTTTTCCCCTCCCTGGGGAGGCAGTGGCCTGTCTGCTGCCTGCACAGACCTGGGGTGATGCCCAGTCCCTGTGCTCCATTCCCAGCATCACAGTGCCAGCCCATGAAGGGACACAGCTGAAACTGCCCAGCCTGGTTGGTCCAGAGGGTTCGTGTTGTCAGAGTTTGTGCAGCTGTGACCTTGGGCAGGATCCGACCTCTGGCTGTAAAACTGCCAAACAATTTTCATTCATCATTTTTGGCCGGTCCCCGAGCCCCACGGTGTAGCTTGTTCCATTAGGTGTAGTGGGCTGAGGTTTAGCTTGGGGCTGGAAGTTCGGCTGCAGGGAGGGAGCTGGGGCTCCTGGCCACAGCCACCACCTGTCCCTGCAGCTGCCCTGCTCAGACATCCGGGGTGGCTGTTGGTGACCATCCCCTGGTGCCTTGGCCATCTGGGACCTGGTCTGTGCACCAGCCTGTGCCCACTGCAAACAGCCCCCTTGCAGAGGACAGAAACCAGCAGTGTCCTGTCCTTGTGAGGACTGGGAAGTCCTGGAGGTGCTTGGAGATTTTCTCCCTGCCCTCAGAGAGAGCCAGAGCTGAAGTTCCACTGCAGGGATGGGTCCAGAGCAGTGCCAAAATTTGCAAAGTGGGCTGGGGGCAGGAACTCTGCAGAGCAATTGACTGCTCAGAGCAACTGTAACCCCCAAATACTAAGTATTTCATCCCATTTTATTTATGAAAATTAGACAGATAATCCTAAAGGCAAAGTTAATGTTACCCAACAAAGAGACATCTTCAGGTAACCCAGCAAATAACTGTTCAAATACTGATATCTTGCATTGCCAACGTGAAAAGGGAATAGCTGCATTATATAAAATATAAGAAGAGAAAGGCATATTATTGTTTTAATGCGACCTTTCCAAACAAATTTGTATTCACATTGTATCTTAACAGAGAGATGCAGGAAGCAGACAGAAATTTATCTTCTCCAGAGAGTGATAAATCAGTGCCTGGCTCACAGGAACATTTTTCAGACATCTCAAGAGCACCATGCACAAAAATATACATACCATGAATTTCCTGAGTGGACAAGGGCTAGTTGGAATGACGACAACAGTAGGAAGAGCACACACCAATAGCAGAAACCTGGCAGGAGAAATCTGAATTATTCCTCTGGAAATGCAATGAAAACAGCTAGGAAAAGTTTGTCTGCTCATTAGGCAAATGATTTGTATTTCCTTCACTGCCTGTTCTCAGTGTGCCTTTCATGTAGAGTTCAGCTTCCAGGATGCTCAGGGCTCCTGAGGAACTCACTCCCACGGAAGCATCTCTTCCCCGCTAGTTTGAAGAGTTCAGCCTCAGAAAAATTTGGGCCAGTGGAAACTTTTGGAATTAAGTATCACTGTCAGGAAGAGGCCAGCTGAGGTCTCTTAAAGAGCATTTAGCAGGAAAACACAACTTCTTTGTGGGACTCGCACCCCTCCAGCCTAATTTCCCCTGACAAGACAGCGGTGGCAGTTCGGTTGTTGGACCAGTGGAGCAGGGACTGTTTTCTTTCCCTTCCTGTAGACATTAACAACTGCTCTCTCCCTTTTAAACAAATCCACACACTAGAAGACAAGTTGTCAAGAAAGATTAAATCAGCCTGTAAAGCATCCAAATCCCGGACTCAGCTTTTGCATCAGAGAGGGCAAAATTCTCCCCAAGATGGGTTGTGCCACCACCAGGGGTGGCAAGAACACAGTGTTGGCATGGGAGGAGATAGCATCCCCCTTGGGTAGCAGGGCACAGGTGGTCTCAGCACACCTCAGCTGTGATCCTGTGATGTGTTTTGGGGTGCTGTTTCCCAGATTTTAGTGCAGGTTTCTTCTTCCAGTAGCGTCATCCACACTGGGACTCTGTAGCCCCAAGGCATTTTCTGATTTGCCTCAGTGCTGCCTCCAACAAGTTGTATTGAAGCAAAACCAGACAATAGTGCAACTCCAGTGGAGGAGAGTCCTGGGCAGGCAATTGATGCTGGGAATGGATTTATGTCAGGTATGGAAAATCAATGCACAGGAAGGAGAAGCGCTGTACAAATCTGATGACTCTTAACTTGGGCTTTGCTTGTGCAGCAGAATAATCATATTGAAGGGACCTAAAATTGAAAAGGCTGAGTCAACATGGTTATCCCAGTTAAATACTTAACTCTGGGTTGCATTTTTCCTCAGTGGATGTCAAATGTGTTACAAAAGCTTTTGGTGTCACTGTTGTGTTACAGGTGACCCAATGGCACTTTTGGGACCAGAAGGTCTGCGTAGGAAAGTGGTCCCATGGTGGTGAGGGCAGAAAGAGGGACTTTGTCACTGTCCTTGGGTCACAGCCTCAGTTTGTTTTGCCCCAGTGATGCACAGTTCCCCTTTTGCCTTTTTGCCCCACTGATGCACAGTTCCTGGGTCATCACCTTCCTTTCCCTTGGTAGACCATTTCCTGACCCTTCTGCAAACATGAAGCCATAACTATAAGCACCAGTCTTGCGGCATCATGCACAGGATTTACTGGGGCATTTGCTCTTTATCCTTGCAGTGCAAGTTTCCTGTTTTCCCCCATCTAATAAGAGCTGTGATGGATAGGTAAGCATCTAAAATAAACCAATTAAGAGTCAGTGATTGGTTGGCTTTGTCATAGCAAGCCAGGAGGGACTGAGCTTGATGGCACAAAATGCAGAGCAGCAAGTGGGAGCTTCTCCGTGAGTGGTTTGGATGTGAACTGTGTGATGGTGGAGAGCACCAACTGGTGGCAAGGTGGGGTGGGAGAGGAGGAGGTGCAGCTTATCAAGCCATGTCCCCCTCAGTAGGGTGTTGGAGGGATGGGGAAAATCTCCAGACATACAGAGGTGGTACATCCCCAGCCCAGGCTGCTGCCACATGGAGTTAAGCTGTGGTGGAGGAGAAGCAGTGAAGCCGTTCCCAAAGCCACACTGTGCATGTTCACTGCTGCTGAGGAGGGCTGGGGGTACAGCAAACATGCCAGCATCCTGGCTAGATGGGAGCTGGCTTTCTTCCTAGAAGGGCTGTGGGCTGCCTCCTCAGCAGGGAGGGCTCATTTTGCACCTGATTGCTGCCGTCCCCCTTCCAAGGGCTCCCATAACGTCCCCATAACCAGTGCATCGTGTCCCAAATTTGTGCCCGATTGCCACTGCGTGCTGCCGAATCAGAGCTCATCAGGGCTGCTGTGTCTTGAGGCTGACGGAAAAAATTATTCCGTGGCAGAGATGAGTCTGTGGAAAGTATGGCCTTGAAGCAGTCAAAACACAGAGCAGGAGGGAGAGGAGAGTTTTCAGTCTTTTTTGGATGTGTGTGGGCAGCCAGGACCTTGCAGGTCCAGCAGGGGCTGACCCCAGCAGGCAGGGGCTTGTCCTGGTGTGGGAGATGCTTTTTTCTCAAGTGCTGCCTCTGTGATTTGGGCTGCATCAGCTGCTGCAGGGTGACTGAAGGCACAGCCTGAGCTGGGTGGAGGATGCTGAGGCTCCTGCAGGCTTATCTGATGGGCAGCAGTTCAACAGGGATCCCATGATAATGAGGACGCTGTGATTTGCTGCTCCTGCTGCTGGATGTCAGCGTATTTTTAATGCCTCAAGGACAGCGTTTGACTAGGGAGAGAATTCCAGAAATGGCAGATTGTACTTAATTGGTGATGTAATTAGTAACGCAATTATAAATTGTCTAATGCCAGAAGTGTATTGTGGCTAATAACAGTCTGTGCCATGAGAATACATTTGGATCCTGGCTCTGGGCCTGCATCCTGTGCTGGCTGCTCCCACAGCTCATCAGGAGGTTAAAAGAACCAAATCCTGGTGGATCCTCCACTGGATGGAGGCTGGGTAAATGCCTGCTGGTGGAAATCCTGCAGGACTCCAACAACATGTGCTGACAATGCTCTCCTTGGTTATTCCTTGAAATCCCAGCTGTATGGAACACAACCATCCTCCTTTCCCCTTTCTCCTTGTTTAGATTACAGGCTCTCTGCAAACAGGGAACATTAGTGGCTCTGAACCTGTGCTCTGGTTTTTAAGCCTTGGAACTCCTGCAAGTTCCCATTTCTGTGTGGTTCATTGCTGAGATGGCAGGAGCTGGCTGGTCTCCACCACCAATATGAAGAGCAGTGGCAAAGTGTGATGACCTTCCTGGAGGTGCTTGGAGGAGAAGAGGAAGAAGCACAGAGCCCAATAATTTGAGAGTGTACATAATAGTGTGACTTGGGTGTTTTTCAGCACGCTGATTTCAGGGCAGGAGATTTATGTTTGCATGGGTACCCATGGAAATGAATGTGTCTGGCCATATGCCTCCTGTTACAGGATTAAGACTTTGGTCAAAAATTCTGGCATGAAGAATACTCCTATTTGATGTAGCTCTAAGGAAGAAAATAGTTTTGACCGTATGAGGAGAGATTATGAGAACAAAGATGATACTTTCTTGCATAATTATTAAATGATCATTATCCCATAAGTGCAAGCTTCTGGGTAGCTCAGTGTCTTAAAGCAAACATTTGTTATAACTTGCTCCAGAGTTTTCATCACATGGCTTTAGATTTTTCTAACTTCATATTCTTCTACCAGTCAGCTGAATAATTAAATCGCTAGTCTGGGGATTTTATTGTGATGAAAATCTGCAATTGAGCATTTGTTGCACTGAAAATGGACGCATTTCTTTTCCAGATACATTTGGACGCAGTAGGGATCTGCATCTCTAGTGATTTCATTTATAGAAGTTCCACAAGTGTTAAGTGGTATTAAATTAAGTGAAATGAAACACTTTGAGTCTAATTATTTCACATCTCTGTATAAATAGCTTCTTCTATTATTGAAGCATAAAAGTTTCAGGCTTGTCCCTACATTTCATCACGGTGAGTGAGGATTTAGCCCTGGGACACCTCGTAAAGGTGATGAGTGTCAGTGTGCCCATGTACTACTTTACCATCTGTGCAAGGTGAAATGCAGGCAAACAGCCTTTTCATTTCCTCATCTTCACAGTTTTCCTCTGGCCTATCTGGAGCTCTGGGCTGTTGACACTACACATTAATTTTTCTTCCGGAAGCTATTTGTATTACTGGGCCTGGCACCATATCTTCAACAACCCAGTGAGTAACACTCTGTAGTAGGAGCTGATGCTGCAGAATGGGTTTGGCACAATCCCATGGCCTTTGGTTTCAGAGGTGAACATGCATGGACATCAGGGCAGGGAGTAAGTGCTGCCCAGGACAGAGAGGGATGAAGGGATTATGCTTAAGCTTTGGGTTTTATTTTAAAAGCTGCCTCCAGTGGAGCTTATTAAAGGCTGAAAGAAGGAAAGGAATGACTCGACTTTCAGGAGCAATAGCAGCCCAGCTGTTCCCCCCCAGCTGTTCCCCCTCCACCCTCCCGGTGGAGGGTTACCAAAATTAGTACTTGCTGACTTTCATATTGGAGAAGCCTTTAATATTTGGTTCCTCAAAGCCTGAACCCTGACATTAGCAGGGGTTATGGAGGCTGCAGTGAGGTAAATCTTGTTATTTCACAAAGTTGATTGAGTTTGTCTTGATTTTAGATGTCTCAGTGTGTGGTGCTCTCCTCAGGCTTGACCCGCTGCCTATTGAAGTCACTAAAAGACTTGTGTGGATGTCAGCAGGGTTTGGGTCAGGCATTCAATGTGATAATGATGCCTCTTTAACCCACTGATGTCATTCAGGACCTGTTTATTGCAAAAAAACCCGAACAGATTTCTGGATATGTAACCAGCTCTTGCCACTGTGTCAGCAGCAACGTTTGGGGAGGTGCCCACCCCATGCTAGGGTGCAACAGATGGGGATCAGAGTGCTGAGAACAGAACATCCACAATGCCTCACTTCAACACATGGCACTGAACTGAAAAATATCTGTCTTGGTTTGCTTGAACTCTTGTCATTTAAACTCATCTTCAATCACCACTGGGTAGCCCTTTGAGAGGGGTGTTTCTGAGTCCACGCTGAGCTTTGCTTCATGCAGCTTTATGAAGCTTTCTAAGCATTGCTGGGGTGTCTTTTGAACAAACACCCAACAAGTGGTGCCAACCAGAGGCCATTGGGCCTCCTCAGTGGTTGGATCTCCTGTCCCTGGTGTATTTTCTCCTCTGAATAATAATCTCCCCTCCCTTTGTGTACACGGACCTCTTGAGCTGACCCAGCTGTTACCATCGTGTGTCTGCTATAAAAGCATAGCTTTTTTCTCTGCTCAGATATCTGAGCCCCTGGGAATCTCTTGTGTCTACATCCTTTAGGGTTTGATGTCTTCCAGACCTCCTCTTTCACCTTGATTTCTGTGTTCTGTGGTTTGGGCACTCCCTGCCTTGTCTTCAAAAGATGAAGGAAAAAATTTTGCTGCTTTTTACCAGCCACTGGTGGTCCTCCTTTGGTGGTTTCTCCCCTGAAATGAGAGTCACCAAGACTTCATAATCATTTGTTATCACTGTTTTGAGAGCTACACATCAGAGACCCATGAGCAAACACTGACCCCAGACACATGGTCAACGAAGGAACTGAAAAAATATCCTCAAGGGATTAACTGTTCATACTGAAATATTAATTACCCATCTCAGAAGAAAATAAGGAGGGAGAAACCAGGGTGCTTCCCTGCAAGCAGGGTGGGGACAGGGCAGCTACAGGTCCCAGGGCCTAAAGGAGGACTGGGGTAGAACTGCATCCCAAAATTGGAGTTGTCCTCATTGTCCTGCCCCCCCCCCCACACACACTGCCTGTGTTCTGCCAGCCCATCTGCCTTTCAGGCACCACCAGAAAAAGCATTTATTTAATTCCAGCATGTGTTGGTGACTGAGAAGTCTCCAAAGACAGTTGAAGTATTTAACGTGTCTCACAGGACCTATCAGCAGGTTTCTGCAGGCTCTCCTTGGTGAATTGTGGCTGCTGAGGGACTGTGGGAAGTGGGTGGGGGACAGACCAGGAGGTTTTGGAAGCCTGGGCTGTTCCCTGTGGTGCCACCACCAGCCACTGCTCAGGAACAAGAGGTGAGTCTGGCCTCGTCCCATGCTCTTGCCATGGCTCCTACTGCTGCCCTGTGTTTTGCTTCAAATTATGATCATTTGCATAGAGAACGCTGGCTGTGTGGATATTTTTAGGCTGATAAAATTACAGAGATAAGCTGGGACAATGAATTGAATCAAGGGAGTGGCTTTGGGCTCCTGTTTCCCCTGCAAACAGCTCCTGCTTTATTTATAGCTGCATGTATGTGCGTGTATGGCTACGTGTTCACTTCTTTCCCAAAATCAGATCAAATCTTCCTGGCACAGATGAGTCCCAGTCCATGTTCCCTTATTCATCAAAGGCCCATCATATCGGGTTTCATGTCTAAGTCATACCTAGAAATGCATGAAGCAGAGCTTTTTTGAGCTGAATTAAGATCAAATGAGTAGGAGGTGCATCTACAACCCTTTGATGTAGACAAACCAGGAAAGCTCTCTCCATGGCGAGGGGCTGGGAGACACTCTCTCCTTCCCAGCACAACTCAATTCCCTCTTCCTATAAACTGCTTAAATAACTATTAGCTTAAAAGGGTGCTCCCATGAGCACTCATTGGCTTTCTGATCACTTCAGAGCTGTCCATTCGGCTTGTAATGAGATCTTTGTGCTCTGTCTCCATAATGCTGCTACAGGAGTTGTAATAGTAATAAATAGCATTACAACCACTCCTGATTTACAACCACTGCTAAGGCTGGCCAGGGAGAAAATTGTACTTGGATTTTGGCCCACTTGTTTTAATCAGGCTTCTGAAACACTTTTAACTTGTTTAAATACCTGTGAACCTTTGTCTAAAGTGATTGTTTCTATTAGTCACGAGGATGTATTGCTCAGGGATTGAGCTTCAGTGTGAGTTGTATGGCTGGGGAATGGGTTGTGCTGCAAATACCCATAATATGGTGGGCACTGGCTGTGCAGGGCAGAGGTTTTGTGGTTACAGGACTGCCTGTAATGTTTTTGCACGTTTTATACAGAACTGGGAAAAGGATATGGAAGGGAAGCCCACACTGTCAGGGCTGGAGGGAGGGAGAAGCTCAGGCTTTACTTTGTTTTACAGGATTTTAGGTCAGGGCTGGTCTGCAAGGGAGGTGGGAGACGGTGCTGTACGTTTTGTCAGTCACAAATCTCTCTGCCATTCCTAAGTAAAGCAGACATATTAAAAAAAACCCCAGGTGCTGCCCCGACTCATGCTGGCTCAGGAGCTGCTTATACTTGAGTATAAGGTTGAAAACCTTCAGCTGCCTCTGTGCAGATGAAGCAGATAGATCAGAGTCCCTCTCATTGGACTCTGAAGCAAAACAAACACAGCGATGTGCTCTGACCTGCAAGAGGGGGATTCCTCTGGCTGTTTATCTCCTTGCTGGGTGTCTCTGCCTGTTTGCAGTGCTCACTGCTAGGGCCACGTGTCTTCCTCATTGTCTTTCCTTCGCCCTCTTGCCTATCCTCTTTTTGCTGCTCTCATAAAGCCACTAGGGCTGGTAAACGCCAGCAGAGAGGACAGGCAGACTCCTTTGTATGGGGCTTCTCTGTCCCAGTTGTCCAGAGTCCCGTGCAATCATAGAACTCAGACACTTAAAATTAAATCTGGGTGAAGAAACAAGATAAAGTTTAACTTACATTTCATTCTCCCCCCCCCCCCAAAAGGAAAAAAATTAGCCTTTAATGGCTTGTCTAAAGAAATCCATTTCTTTAATGGCTTTGAGACTTCAAAAAGGTCAGGCTAGGAAAATGCTCTGAGATGACTGCTACTAGTAGCAACTCTGCTGTATATTGAATTTATTATTTTAGATTTTATTTTATTTTTTAAAACACAAAATAAAGATATTTCTTTTGTCCATCTAGTGCAAGGTGTCCCTGTGCATTCTGGCGTGTTGGAAGGAAATTATCTTTAGGGTCCCTTCCAGCCCAAACCATTCTATCATCATTCTATCATTCTATGTCCTTTTGGTCCAGTACAACTCTCCTCAAAGGAGTGGCAGGATCAGCATTTATTGTCCAGGAAAGTGAGTACTGTACAGAGATGTCACCTCCATAGACATTGAGATCAGATGGGCGACTTACAGACTTGAGTCTCAATTTCACAAGTCTGAGATGCTTCAAATGGTAGCAAACCAGTGGGATTTGTGTCTTTAATTTTTTTCTAGACCAGTATTTACCTACTTTTCCCTGTCTCGTCCTTTTCCTACAAGCAGCATTTCACAGTAGTTTTAACCACATGGATAGAAGATATGAAAGAGTATTCACTGGGTTGAATTAACTAATTTAATAACTCATTAACTCATTTGATTTCCCTAAAAGTGACAAACTGTTGTTGCACCTTCCTCAGGTCAGCCATACAGCAAGATGAGAAATATCATGTTCTCATGTTCTTACTTTGATAAAATAGATTTTGTGTTCTTTAACAGGGAGAAGGTGTCGCCAATCAAGAGCTCAATGTGACATAAACTCATGTTATTTATCTTAGGGCAGAGGAAAAGCCCAAACAACCCAGCCAAAATCTCAGTTTTATCCAATATGATATTTCTCGTAGTTCTAGTCCAGGATGTTGCAACACTGATTTAAGTCAACCACAAAATGTGGATCCAGTCCTGACTGTAAGATTTGGGTTCACCTTTATTTCTCTGGCTGCTTCAACCCTGACATAGAGGACGATGATTCACTCAAAGCTGCCTTGCAAAGTGCTCTCTGTACTTTTTTATCAGCAGAAGTTTCCTTGATCACCATGTTCCTACTATTTTCCAGGCTCTGATATTAACAGCATGCATTGCCTGTAAAGTAGCATGAGAGACAGAAACACCACATCTCTTCCTTCTGAGCAGCCCTTCCAGACTCCTCTTCTTGGTTGCTAGGATGATCTGGGTACAGCAGCACTCGAAATGACAAATTAAAAAATAAGTCACTTTTTCCAACTTTAGGTGCTGCAACAATTAAACACAAACAAATTAAATGAAAATAATTAAAGTTCAAATAGAACCTCAGTATCATTAAAGATCTGCAATCATATCTGTGCAGACCCATAGTAATTACAATGCATGCACAGTAATAGAAGCCTAATGGTTGCAAAATGTTCTTTGGATTAATTGGCTTTGGCAGCTTACACACTCACATGATTTTCTACATTTCTGCCCATCCTGACAATCATTCTGTGCTCTAGGCAAGCTTTGCCTGAGCTGTCTGTCTTTATAACCATCACATTATTCTGGCTTTTTGAACATCATAGTGCAGTAGTTTGCCTCTCAGCATCCAGTATGCTTTAATCATGTCCTTATTTGTGCACTATTGTGCAGGGGATGGCTGCTCCTTCCCTTTGGAGAGCAGGCAGTTTGCACAGGAATGCCAACGGTGTTCCTGGAGCCATGGAAGGCGAGTAGTGGGGCCTGTGGGGCTGGGGACAGTGACTCTGATCTTGCTTCACAGAGAGGGGCAACACTCAGGGATCACCACAGAAACAACAGGAGATCTTAGCATGGGTTAGGGAATGAATGCCAAACCGTGGTTATTTCCGTGTGAATAACGTTCATTGTAAAAAAACACCGAGCAAGGGCTGGGAGCGTGGCCTCCAAACCCACTTTGGTTTGATAAACTCATTCCAGAGTGGTTGCAGCTAGGAGACATTGCCCCTAATTCCCCACAAAACCAGAGTGCTCAGCAGGGCGGCCCCAGGTCAGCAGGACCATGACCCAGAGACATCCTGTACCCCACGGAGGGGACATCACGTCACACAGAGCCCTGTCCTCATGGCAGGAGAGGATGTTACAGTGTTGTAACTGTGACTCTGCAAGAGCTAAAGCCCATGCATTGAATTAGATGATACTTAAGCATGGACTTAAGTGCCTCGCTGCATCAGGGACTAAATTGCTTGGAATAAGGGAAGATGACTTGCAACAGAGAGGCCACAGTACAGCAGATTAAGCCTGCCTTTAAAAGTTAGAGTTATGGAATTAAATCAGCATCAGAGTTGGCACTAAAGTAAACCTGCAGTAGGACGAGGCGTGGTGGAAGCACTTTTTGTTGCTCCTTGCTGTGAGTTTCAGAAAAGCTGCAATATGGTCCTACCAGAAAGATGCTATTGCTTCAGAAAAGAACAACAGCGTTGCTGGTATCTTACAGAGCATCTTGAGGGAAAAGAGGAAAACATCCCCAAACTGATGTACAAGCCTATCAGCTCAGGTCCTGCAAGTGACGTGGGTTCATTTCTCCCACAGTTAAGCTGTGCAGTATGTTAGGCAGGGAGCAGCAGGGGCTGTGCACCGTGGGAAGCTGCAGGGAAATCCTTAACCTGCGTGGTCTGCATGCAGAGCTATGCGTGTGCTGGAACTTTGAAATCTGGGCTTGTTTGAAGCTGAAACTTGAAAGCAAACCTCCAGGGAGGAAGAAATGTGAACCTTTTTTTTTTTTTTTTAACCCCTGGAAACTAAGAGCACTTTCTGCTTACAGTTTCACATAAATTCAAGCAGATGGGCAAGTGTCTGAAAAGTCTCTTGACTAAGCATCAGTTCAAGTTTTCAGGTCTGCTCCTGCACCTGAATACAGGAGCATGACTGGAGCTGTGCCTTCCCTTTGTGGCTCTGGACTCAAACTAAAGCAAGGGCTGGGTGAGAGGATCCTCAGCAGGAGCTGTTCCTGTGGTGGCTAGAGGAGCATTCCTGCAGCAGGCAAAAGCCCTGGCTGGTGGTACTGAAGGTGTGACAGGGCCAGGTCCGCAGCACCGTGATCTCCAGGTATCAAACAGCCTCATCCCAGCACCCTTTCGCCATTGCTAATGTTTGTAGAAATGTCTTAAAGTTTTCCCATGCAGAATTTGGGCTGAAACACTCCAGAATGTCCCATCCTGTAGCATTTGGGCTTCTTCCAGCTATCCTGCAGTGTGTAGGACACTGCAGCCAGCTTTAGGAGGGAGATCCTGAAGCCCCTGTCAGCATGTAGTCGTGGTGTGAGTAGAGTGCAGCTTTACAGCCTCTTTCTTTGTAACAGTTCCTGGCTGGAATGGGCCACAGAGGGCACTGACACTCTGTTTTTGGAGTGCCAAAGATCAGCCATAGGCTGGTGGTCTCCCAAAGCAAGCTTAGCACAGCCAGGGATGCATGAGGGGTTCCAGTCGGTACCTGTTGTGCTCATTCATGCAAAACCCATCAGCAGGGCTCTGTATGGACTAGAGAGTGTCCAGCCTGTGTTGCAGTGAGCACTCATGGACAGCACAGACCACCATGGACCCCAACCCCATCACCAGGGTCAGCAGTGGGCACTGGTGGTGAGCTAGGATGCGAATTCCAAAGCAGGTCCTATTTTAGGATACGAGCTGCACAAGCCAGCAGGACCTTGTTACCTGGAAACCTCTATGCTGTGATCCAAATTGCTAATCAGCTTGCCTGGCAAGGCTCAGATGCCTTCTAAGAAATGCATTCATTTTCAGAACCCAGCGCTGAAGCCAAGGTCACATCTCTGACGCACCCAGACAGTACAGTGTGTTGTGACAGTCCTTTAAAGAATGATTAAACAAACGTAATAGGCAGGCACGGGTACCGAGGTCCCATCTGTCTGAGGAAGAGTCAGAAGTTAATTTAAGTGACTCCTCCAACATATCGCCTAATTCCAGTGGCAGCAGAGCTAATTAAGATGGAGCTGGCCCAGGAGCATGGTGCTGTGTCAGTGGTATGGAGCAAACACTGTCACAGAGGCACCAGCAAATCACAGCCACCCGAACGAGCCAGTAGGCACCGGGCATCCAGCGCCAGAGGAACTGCTCAGCAACATCATTAACTGGATATCTTGGTCCCATTGATAACTTCATGAATATTTCATACTCCTTTCCCACCAATCTGTACTGACAATTTGTGACACAGGACTAGCTGGAGTAAAAAGCTCTTAATATGCTGTTGCTGGAGCTGTAAATTTATCGTCAGATGTTATTTTCTTAAGAATACTCTTCCAAGACCCTGACCAGCTACTCAGTGACTCAAATGAGCTCCAAAGGCCAAAGAGCAAGCGGAGCACTTCTCTAATGAGTGTTTTAATGGTTGTGAAACATAGAGCAAGTCAGCAGTGTGGGTCTGCAGCCCTTGTTAGGGAATGTGAAATTAGCAGATCCCTGAGGATGGCAGCGCCAGCTCGAAGGGGTCATGCTTGGAGAGCAGATGCACCAGTGGCTTCTTTTTGCCTGGTGGGAATGAGTGACTTGGTGCAAAATTTGCTTGCTTTTGTAGAAGGGTGATATGAGTGAGGTTGTGTGTTTGTGTGCCAGGTTTGGGGTTGTTTTCTTTTGTTTTCTTACTGTCTAGTTCACTTAAACTCTGCTTTTAAAACCAGCCCATGTGGGGAGGGTGAGGGATGTCAGGCAGGGAAGCTGGGGCTCTGCTACTGTCATCACTATCTCAGCAGTGAAGCTGCCAAGGAGGTTTCTGTAGCCTCTCCCAGGAAAACCAGCCATGGAAGGGTGAAGGATTTGAGGTACTTCATCCAGGGACAGCTGTGGGCACCTTTTCTCACCAGCCCCAGCTGAATAAGCAAGTGAAGCCTGGGTGTTTTCCTGCAATTCCCAGCAAAAGTGAAGCAAAGTCTGTTCTGTATGGATACAACATGTCAGAAGACCCTGGAACAGTAAGGAGCACTGGAAGTTGATCTGTGCTGCTGCAGGTAGAGCAGAAGCCACAGCAATGGTAAAGCAGATTCTGCTTGTGGGGGAAAAGCTGATAACTCGCTGGGAGAACTTGCTGTGACTCCGTAGAGGAGAGTGTCAGGCTCGCCAAAGGCTTGCTCCATGTTCAGTGCCTGGATGGGCTGGGAGCCAGCACGGTTAAGGTACCTGCCAGTGAAGCAGATGCCCGGGACAGCCACGGGATGGTGGCTGGGGTGACAGGGAGCCCCGGTGACACAGCAGCCCCCCCGCCTGCAGGTGTGACTCAGGGCCCGCAGCCACCGGCTGCGCCTGTCGGGATGCTCCGGCTGCACTCCCTGCGTCCTGTGAACCAACACTCCCGCGGCGGCACAGCCCGGCTGCCCGGGAGTGAGTAATGGCAGAGGTTTTCTCTTCCTTTCCTCTGTTTTCATAAGTTGAACATGAGCTTTGAAGAAGCTGCGCCTCATCCCCTGGCTCCCCGCCAGCCATGGCTCCCTGGGGCTGCTGCTGCTGCGGGCAGCATCAGGAATCTCCTCTGGATATGGAGGACTGTGCCTGCCCAGAGAAACGCCAAAGCCACAGGACCCGAGACCCACAGGAGCACAGGATGGGCGATTTCTACCAATGATGGGTTTTAGTTAGTTGTCCCTGTCCCAGCTCTGATCACTGGCTGTGCCTGCACCAGACAGGCTTCAAGTCTGGCAGTCACATGGAAAAAAACTCATAACCTTTTAGTAGAGAAGAAGGAATTGCAGCTTCAAATTGAAAGCAAGCTATATGTTTACATAAACCTTTTGTTTTTAAACCAAGGCTGTGATTCAAGGGGAGGGCCTGGATTAGCGGGAATGAAAGCGGATCCTTTCCTGTCTTGTCTGAGCTCCTGGGTTCATCCACCCGGTAAACACGCCGCAGGAGGCTGGCACGTCCCACGCTCACACCTCTTGCAGCCAGCAGTGGAACAAATGGCAGTGATCTCAGCCTCATTGAGGACAGCTCCGGAAGGGAGCTGTCCCCTCTTTTTCCATCATTGGATTTACACGTGGAGCAAAGGGGCTGAGAGCAGAAAGGACATGCATGGAGTGAGGAGCTCCAAGAGCCCTTGGGGCAAGTTCATGTGGCCATGAACTTTGTTGGCTTCAATGCTCTTTGTCTGTAGTCTTTGCACTGCTGTCTTCAGCAATTTAGGGGCTCAGACGTTGTGTTGTTTTTTCCAGCACACAAAATGGGTTACTAAGGAACACAGAGATAAAAACCACAACAGCAGTGTTCTGCATCATTGTTTCCCTGTGTGCCTACATCAAAATTTCTCTGCAGAAGAGCTGGTGCTCCTCAGGCTTGGCATGGAGCTGGCAAGGGGCTGGCAGGAGCGGGTGGCAGGGAGGATGTGGATGAGCAGTCAGAAAGTCCTGTGGTGGTGGAGGCAGGGCGTGTTGAATGGGTGATCTAGATTTAGAGAAGAGGCAGGAGCAATCTGTCAGAAATCAGCTGTCAGGGAGGGTCTGCCAGGGCCTGATCCTGCTCTGGGGCAGGGCACTGGCTGCCTGGGCTCCGCAGGTCCCTTGCAGCCCTGCAGCTCCGTGTTGCTGCTCCGTGAGCGGTGTTGACAGTCCCATATGGCAGCGGGCACAGCCGTCACCCCGCGCTCCGTCAGCGCAGCCCTTTGGCCGCAGCGGCAGCACCTGGCAGGTCCCTCAGCCTGAGCTCCTCTCAGCAACGTCCTGCTACCCCCTGCACTCAGACAGACCTTCCTCTGACCTTCTTCAACCTTCCCTGACCTCCATCAGCACAGCTGGGAAACTGAATTCCCACACATGGTGTATTCCCAGGGAGCTGCCCTGTGCTCACACTTGCTTCCACTGTCAGGTTTGGAGGTTTGGCTGAACCATAGATTTGCATTTTTAAACAAAACTGCCCAGGGTTGTGTCCTTGCATGTTGGGGACCTGTGGGGGTCCCTGTGGGCTGCCTTCGTGTGTGGAGGGTAAGCAGCTCCCAGCCAGGCACAGGACCAAAGAGATGGTATCCAACCAAGCATTACCCAAAGAGACACTGAGGTGCAATCTTGGGACATGGCTGGCAGGACATCTTCACTTTTAAGGCAGATTTGGACTGTCTGGACTGGCATGTACTTTGCCTCTCTGTACAATGCAATCAATTCAAAATTTGTTGCATGTTTGGGCAGCACTTAATCAAAAGGGTCAGATGTTATTAGTATATAATTTACTTCTTCTCAGTTAACTTTCAAGCAACACACCAAGAATGATTAATTCTACATCTCTCTGTCACCTCTGCAACTGGAGCAGCAGCAGAATTGCCACAGATATTGCAAGTAGTTTCCTATGTTTTATTCAGTTGAGTTCATTTTTATCTCTTTAATCATAAAAATATAAAAACAGGATAATATCACCACTGGTAATTATGTAACAAGCCACTGGACATGAAAGAGCACATTTAAAGTTGTGGTATAAGCAAAGGATATTTTGGGGGATTTAACAACCTTGAGTATTGAAGCTGAGAGAGTGAAACAAATGTATGGGGTTACAATGCATTTAAGATACAGGAGGGAAATAATAAATCAGCTGAATAGTTGTAAGGAAATTGAAAATTGTGGAGAGAGAGTAACAAAACTACATGGAGATTGAAGGACTTATGTCTGTTGCTAAGAATGGTAATGAGAATATGCAATTTGAATAGGTCTAAACTGCCCTTGAAATATCATTATAACTTATTTGAAAAGACATTTACCATTTGTATGGTTTTCCCAAATGCAATATATTTCCTTGCAACTTTGTTCATTGAAAGCCTCAGAAATATGCCTGAAATAAACCCATATTGGGGTTGAAAACAACAGAATGTTCCAGGAAATCAAATCAAAAGCATTTTTTAATCGGTAGGGCTTCCACAAGAAAAGTATCACAGCGTAGAGACGCAGCAGCAGGATCCAGGTTAATTCTCTTTTCTTCTTTTTCCTCCTATAAATAAATGACCAAAGAGAGTGAGGAGCGCTGTTTGCTTTACAGAGCGAACCATGGCAGCAGTGCTCTGCTGAACATCAAAGTGCTGAGTATTCATTCCATTAGTGCTGCCTATTTCTCCCTCTGTCCCAGTTAGCTGTGTCCATCCAGTGCCTGGACACATGGACTGCTGTACCTGCTGCCACTGCCCATGGTGGGTGTCAGCAGGACATTGGGAATGCCAAGGAGGCAGTGAGGAAATCAAACAGACAAAGGGATTTAGAACTCAGTGCAAGGGTTATCAAAGTCACTGGGAACCACCCCACAGCCTTTGCGAAGACCCCTTCCCCATAACCACTCTGAACCACTGCAACAGGCATTACTTAATAACTTTCAGCAGAGAAACAGGAGAAATTTTCTTTGAAATTTTCTTTGAAAGTATGTGCCAATCTCCCAAATACTATTTCCAGCAAAAAGGCCACTTAACAGCTGCTACCACTGCAGACAGAAGAGAAAAGTGAAGTGTTCCTCACCTCTCAACGCCACAGTGCAATGAGTGCTGGTAAGTGGCTCTGAAATATGGGCTCTGGGTTGCTCCAGTTGCATTTTGATAAACTTTGAACTGATGTTGTAAGCAGTTCCAGACAGGGATAGCTTAGACATTGTTGCAAGTTACCCACAAGAAAGTGGTAGAGTTTATTTTAAAAGGTTGCTGCAAGCAGCAGTTTAGTAAGGAGAACTTAACTAGAAGGCTTCAGTGTTTTTAATGCAGCCTCTCCAGCCAGGTCCTGTAAGGACTGGAACTGTATGGGAAGATGTTGCCTCTTCCAAAGAACCATAGGATCCTTCAGCTTGGAAAAGACCTCTAAGATCCTTGAGTCCAACTGTTACCCCAGCAGCGCTGTGGTCACCAGTAAACCTAGTCCCTCAGTGTCACATCTGCACACCTTCTACATCCTTCCAGGGATGGTGACTCCACCACTGCCCTGTGCAACCTGTTCCAACAACTTTCAGTGAAGAATTTTTTCCTACAGAAGGCACAGGTTGCTTCTTTTTGACAACTATTCCTCTTCATGGTAAAGTCCACAGTTTTATCTGGCTGTGAAGAGGCAGAGGAACAGAAAAGGAAGTAGAAATAAGGTCAAACAGAAAGAGACATATTTGCTGCCATCATAGCAAGCAGGTTGGGTTTTTTTCCTTTCTTGAAGATTCAATACACATAAGTCAGGAAAATCAAACTTATAGTTCCCCCAGTAGCCATAACTCTGTTCCTGGCAGAGAAGGAGCAAGACATAAATATAACCTCATACCCAGTAGCACGTGTGACATATGTGCAAGCAGGTGAGTTATGGGTGCTGCGGGAACCGTGATTTTGAATGTCTTGACTTCAGAGTTTGAATCCTCAAGTCCAGTGTTTTGGGGAGTTGAGTTCTTTCCCTTTTCCTCCTCATGGTTATAAAATGTATTACAGCCCTTGCTTTACGTTGTTCCGGCACGGCAATTTGGATCCTGAAAGTTGCTGAGAACTTTGTTTTTCATTAGAATCACAGAAACATAGAATGGTTTGGGTTGGAATGGACCTTAAAGCTCCTCTAGTTCCAACCCCCCTACCATGGGCAGGGACACCTTCCACTAGACCAGGTTGCTCCAAGCTTCATCATCTTACTGGGAAAGGTAATAAGAGGAGAACGAAATCCAGGGAAGAGGCGGTTCAGTGGTTGGAAATTTTGCAGACCCATGGTATATAAGTGGTAATGCTGACCATGCCACGGGTGTATATGTGTGAAGGCAAACACGAATCTAAATGCCTCAATCATTTCTTTCACTGTTGTTCAGATTGCCAGAGGTTCTCCTGTGGATAGGTACATATATTCTGATTGTAGAGGTAAATCCCAAGCTGATACTGCATCTAAGGAGACATCTGTGTTTCCCTAGGAGGCCAAAGCCTTTTTGAGTGTTTTTATGTTTCCAGGACTGCTTCAAACATCTTCCTCCCACAAATTCACTTGGCTAGCGTCAAGTGGGGGTTACAGAACTTTGTGTTAATGTGTGTTTTGAAAAAAAATTTCCACTGAAGCTGAGAGGACTTCAGTAGAATTCACCCCCAAGCGGGCCTGTGTTTCAGATCCACACGTGTAAGTTCACTGAGCAGAGATAGGTTCAGATAAGCTCTTAAAGGCTCTGTAGATTTGCAAGCAGAGTTTGTAAACTTGAGCTTGTGCCATATCACCATGTTAAAAATACATCCAAACAGGCAGGTCATCCTCTATATAATCCTGTCCGGCTGCAAATCTTCACTCCAGGAATATTTAACCTTTCCAGGCTTACTGGAGACTTATGTAAGAAGGAATAATGTGGCATAAATATGCTCCATCTGACTTTTTCTTGCAACATTTTGTGCAAATTTAACATGCACGTCAGGTGTCAGGGTAGCTGTTGGAAATCTGTAACGCTGACAGTATTTGGTAATAAAATAATAATCGCTGCGTGTATCTCTGATGGAAAGAGATTCACATCCTTTTGAATCCCTAATTGTGTGCCACACTACATTAGAGACAGATAGTTCATTGTCTCCACCTTTCAGAGATGGGAAATTCAGAGCAACACGCAAGACGTTCCAGAAATAAGCTGGTTTAATGAAGCAGCAAATTAGACCCTTCTATCTCTTTATTTAACATGTAGTCCCTTGAATTTATCAGAGTTCATTATGCAGGTACAAAATGGAAAAGAAGCTGCAAAATTCATTTGTGATTAGAGCTAATGATTTTGAAAATGGCTTTTTATATTTTCCTAGATAACAGCTAATATTTATTATTCAATTTATGTCACGTCTGCTCTAATGAAATGATATTCCCTGCTTTCCCTTGTTTCTGTTGTTTATGGTTTGGATTTTGTGAAAGGAAGAATCATAAAGATGCTATATGTTTCTTGCCAATTGCAGTGCCTTTGACATGGCTTCTGATAGCTTACTCCTGTGACTCATGTCAGAAGAATGGTTTTAAAATTTCCTTCCCAATTTATTCCTTCTATACCATTTGACAGATAATGAACCCAAGTAAGTGCACTGAAGATTTTTTCTCCCCATAATTTCAATTTCAGACGTGGAGTGAATAATGGACTCAAGGCTGTAAAGTTAAAGGAAGAAAAAAAAACATTTAAACAGCAAAATAAAAACATTCAGAGTTCCTGCCTCTTTCCAAGCTCTGCTCCTCATCCTGCTCCTGGCAGGTGAGTGGGGAGAAACTGAGGGAGGTTTACATCCACCCTGCTGCACATCCCAGCACATCCCTGAGGGCACTCATCCTGGTCAGGGCTGAAATGAGGGGATTGGGGGATGGCAACATAAATTTTGCTGTTATTCATCAAATCTTACCACATGCTGGGGTACAGGAGCCAGTGCTGGGCACTCAGCTGCACCTGAAGGTGGAATGGGGACCTCTTGTGAAACCCTTCTGGGCGCAAAGAGCTTTAACAGTTCTCCTGATTTTGCCAGCTTTTTCTTTGGTACTATCACAGCTTCCTGAAGGAGAGTTTGTTTTGTGGTATGAGCTTGATAAAGTGCTTTCAAAATGCTTCATAATATTTAGAGTTAAGATGTGGGTTGGAGCTAGATGAATCTTTAAGGTCCCTTCCAAACCAAGCCTTTCTGTGATTCTAAGAAACGTAATGTCAGCCTGATAGTTCACTTACCCGTGCAACAGCAGGGAAATGCTTTGTTTAATATTTGCAAATGTTATTAATAGGTAATGATCCTTATTCCTGAATACCAGACATGGAATCACCATTTCTGACGTAGGATGTTAAGCGAGCTGCTTGTGTTACTTTTGGGAAGGATCTCCTGAATCATTGTTTATATTGACTGTTACTTTGCTCTGCTCTTTCTTTCCAGCCTCCCTCTTGTTGCAGCGTTTCTTCTCTTTCTTCTTCATGTGGTGAAATCCAAGTATGAATGGGAGAAGTTCATTCGTAATGTGGCCAGCCCTGTGGTGCCAAGACAAGAAAGTTTGTGGTTATTATTTCCTCCTATGGGGAGTTTGTGGATGACCATCTGAGCTTTGAGAGAAACAGTTTCTTTGGCGGACCACATGCAATCTCTAGGCAACTGAGCCCAAAATGTCCCCAAGGTAATGCTGGTAGACCAGCAGTGCCCTGGGTCAGACAGCCACTCCATCCCTGAGAGAGAAGGGATTACAGCATTTATTCCACAGGATCTTCCTTGTCTGGGTTTCTGATGAACTCAGAGATCTTGTGCTTTTTTGCTTCTAATTCTCTTTGCCCACAGGACTCACGGGGTTCCCATACCTGATGTGACCAAGTGACCTTGCTTGTAAGTTTGTTAAATACATGACCAGGAATTAGCTGCAGCAATATCCCCACAGAGCTCAAGCACTGAAAGAAAAAACTCATTATTCAATACCTTATTTCATGCTTTGGAAACAGCAGCAACAACCTTAGCACTTCCTACTTTTACAGCCTTGCGGTTTCCATGATTCTTTTCAACTCATAATGAGATTTAGTGTTGGGGAGAGATGGTTGTGCCAGAAAAACCAAGGTGGGATGGTTTTGCTCAAAAAAACCTATTGAAGTTTGTAGGAAAGCTCAATTTCAGTGTGGAAGAACAAAGCTAACGCCACCTTTGTGAACGTCTTTGGCGTTGTCTCCCGACTCCTGCTACGTCAGGAATATGTTTGCGGAAAGTCTGCGAGGTCTCACTGAGCGAACTTGTCAGAGATTCGCTCCATGCCAAAAGAAACATCGTCCCATGGATGCTGGGTCAGTGAATGGATTAGGTCAGGCTGGAGACGTCGGGATCACGCAGCGATGCTCCGTCCCTGCGTCACTGGGCAGCAGCTTGTCGCTGCTGCCAACAAGCTGACAAAGAGGAGAGGCTTCTTTCAGCGTGATCAGTATCACATTGCAAAGTGAAAAGGAAAAAAAACCCTCTGTGGCTGAGCACCTCCTGCAGTAGATTGAATCTGAAGGCAGGAGTGCAGTAAAAGTATGTTTTCTGCTAATAAACTGAGCAGAAGTGACAGGGAAGTCAGTGCAACACGGAACATGCATCTTACTTTTTGCCATTTTCCTGATGATCTTGTCTTACCCAGGGCGTTTTGCAGACAAGTGCAGTTATCTCTTATTCTTGGTAAGGATGCAACGGGAAAAACAAACACTTGAAGGGTCAGGATGCTGTAAAGCTGTACTAACTCACAGATTTTGCAGCTATGCAGAACTATAAGAGTAATAAATCTACTAATTCATCATACAGCAATATTAAAATTACCTATTTCAGATTTTTGTATAAATTTTTTTAATATCCAGAGGGCTGAAAATGTGGATAAATTTCTCGAAGTTATGACTAAATACCTCATCAGGAAGGGGCAGTATGTGGTTTGAGGTGCAGAGATGTGCATGTACCACACCCAGTGTGCAGCATCCCACAGCCCAGCCCCTGCTCCTGCCTGTATGTGACCCAGTCCCAAAGGAGCAGCTCTTCCTGCTGCAGTCCTGCAGAAGGACCAGCACCCTCAATACCTGATCTCTGCTACTTATCCAGCTGGACCACCTCACTTGCTACCCTCAGTAGAGAGGCACTAGCCATGGGGATGGAGACCATGGAGTGGAAGAATACAGCAGCAGAAGCAGTGGTTCAATGCTCTCCCTTTAATTTAGCTGCTTTGACCACAATTAAAACACCACAAGGGCCAAAGTGGGAGCACACAAATATCTCGGGATTGCTCACTCCTGGTGCTGAGCCATGGAGTGGTGTGTAGGCTCAGGATGGCTGCTGTCCCTCCTCCTGCCTCAGCAAGCCGAGCTGTGGTCAGGATTTCAGAGCCCCTGGCTATCTCATCAGCCCTGGAGCCAGCCCTGCTCCAGGCTGGAGCTGGCCAGGCTGTGCTGAGCACGAGCACCTTCACATCACGCAAGGGCCAGCCTGTGCAGCCTCACAGGAGCCACCATCACAGCTCAGCCATGCGCCCTAAAATGATTAATTTCCATATCAACAAGGCCCTGATGAATACACTCAGGGCTCTAATCTTAATGAATCGCATAAAATATTATGCCCTTTGGAAAGGCAAATACAACCCCAGTGATTATGAGCTGCTTTAGTTTCTGCCTTGATGTCCAGCTCTGCCTTTTGGGTTTGCTGTCTCTATACTCAAGTTTTGTGAGCACACCTTTGCCTTTGGATCATCACGGAGCTCTGACACTGAGGTCATCCCCGTGCCTGGAGCACCAGCATGTGTCTGGAGGTGTAGGAGCAGATGCTGGAGGTACAAAGCAGAGATGGTAATTACTCACTTCCTAATCGAGCATCTGACCCAAACTCTGTGCTGCCGTGAGAGTAAACCCAAAGTGAAGGAACACCGGAGCCAGGGAATAAGCCCCACTTCCTTTGGAGGTGTGGGTGGGCAGCGGCCTGCCAGGGAAGCTGGACCAGCCTGGGGGACCCAGGGTGTTGAGCAAAGAGCTGTGGTGTGGCCAGGCATGCAAAGGGCTGGAGCAGCTGCGGGGGTGGCCCCGCTCTCCCTGCGGGACCTCCATGGCATAGCCCAGCCTTTGAAGCTGCAGCAGTCAGGGTTGATGATGGGGAAAAGAACTGAGGATTTGGTTTGTTCTTTTTCAAAGGCTTTATTCCTCTGACAGCTGAGCGGGTGTCAAACCCGACTGTTCGTTGAATCCAGCCCTTTTATTTTTCCCTCTTTAAGTTCTGAGTTTGCACTTTACATACAGTCATGGCAGACTTAAGCTTGACTGTCAGAATAAAAGCCTTTTCTTTTCATATTGCTTTCTCTCCACAGTTCAAAACACCTCCAACCCAAGTGATGTCAGCTTCAAAGGCTTCCCCGCACTGCACCCAGGGCTTTCTCCTGCTGCAGCCTATTTTGGGGTCTCTTGATGGCCTGGGGATCTGAGGGCAATCTGTGGGGCTCCAGCTGTTTAAATGAGAGCTGTCAGGATGCAGCAGAGAGAGAGGCGGTAGATACCAGCCAGGTTCAGTAACTCCCAGTGTGTTGGGACCTGCAGTGGGGATGCCAAGGTGAAGGGAGCTGTGTTTCTTATGCAGGGGGATCTCTCTGTCCCACCACTCAGACAGTCAGGAAGAATTTGTCCTTGTACAGAAAAACCTCAAGAGCTTCTCCAGCTAATGTTGGATTAGAGGAAGAAGCACAAACAACCATAGCCCTTCCCAGGCCAAAGGAAAGCCACAGGTCCCAGGAGATGAGGAGTTAATTCCTGGATGCTGCTGGTTGAACTCAAGTTAGGATTTGTCTGTGGCAAAGTTTGCTCTTTCATCTACATTCTGGGCAGCTTTTCTGGTAGAGGAAGTTGTTTAAGATGCCGATAAAGATGATAATGTACAGAGGGATTTCTTTAAGTTCCTGATTTATTGAAACCACACACTTTCCTTTATTTTCCCCTCAGTTTGTGTTTAATATTAAGCAACCGGGACTATTCAGTTGGAGAAAACTACATGCATGGTTGAATATTGCTCCATTTCACCTTATTTTCAACAGAATATCCTGTTTATGCTGCTAAGAAAAAGTAAGATCCATGTCCATGAAAATTGTACCTGCTTTTTTAAAAACCCATGCAGATTTCTGGCCATGTCACCCCAAGCTGTAACCAGGAAGTGCAGAACAAGGAGCAAACACGGGGAGTTTCAGCTAATAGTGTTCATTCCCAGAGGAGACGGAAACAGCAGGAAAAGGTCAGCATAGACTAACAGTAATGTGGTTTTTTTTCCAATGGAAGATACACTCCTCTCTCTTTTCTCCCAGGCAATTAGTGTAATGACAGAAACTAGCCATTTAGCAGACTTCTAACTGAGCACTATCAGCACCGGCTACGAGAGCTAAGGCACTTGACTTTACACCAGTCAGACACAAAGCACTTGATGCTTAAAATGTCATCTCAGACAAGATGATGAAATGAGCTGGAACCATGCCAGCTCTGACTATTAACCTTGGCAGGATGAGGCACGTAAGGACACCCTGATGGCAGATGTGAAAGGGATCTGAACAGGATAAACAGAAAAGGTTTTATTGGGGGATTTAAATATGGAAGCAATCCACTGAGAATTGATTTGTTCGTGTTCCTTACTGTGCTAGGTGATGCAAAATTAAAGGATGGCTGGTTACATCACTCGCTGGAATTTAGGGTAAACTGAAGGAAATATTTCATCATCTGGAGTGCAATTGCTCTGTCTTGCTGCAGGAAGTTGAGAAACTGGGTTTAGAAAGAGCTGGATTTAGAAAGAGCTGGAGCAGTACCTGCCTGTTCCGCTCTTGATGCTTCCAACAGGTCTGCATACAGTCAGATGTTCATGCAACCACACATTGTGGGACCTCGAGCAGATGGCTCAATGCTTCTCAGAAAAGGGACTCCTGAACCTCCAGCACTGCAGGATAATCCTGGCTGGGCAATGACTCTCATAATAAAGCCTATTTCTTACTTATTCATGGAGATCCTACATGGAATGATGAAGGGAGGAGCCACTTTATGAAATGGTGCTGTTCCCCAGAGACCAAGTAATGGAACTGAGCTTATGCAGCCGTGTTTAACTGTTTTCTCACTGCTTCATGCTCCTGTCATGGCACTGAAGTGTATTGGTCACTGAGGAATTCCTAAATTAGATGTGCCATGATTGGAATTAATAGCAATGTTAAAGAAACAGCGCTCTGGAAAATAGGAATTACAGTTCTTGGTAAGCAGCAGCCTGTTGGTTAAACCCCCTAAGCCCATGGATGTTGGCTGCAGGTCGTCTTCAGACTCAGAAGATTTTGCAGGAGGCTCTAGCTAAAGAACATGAGTGTTTTGAACATTTGGGATTATTTTTGTATTTTCAAAAAACAGTGGAGTACTGGGAAGGGATTTGCTATATAGTACTTGAAAATTCAGCCTTTAGAGGGAGAGACTGGAGACTCTTCCCAGGCAAAAAGCCAGCCCCTCTCTGGAGGCAAAACCCCACTTATGCTGATGATCCTATACATGTGTGAAAACTTGGTTTTGCGAGTCTAGTTGCTTGCAGTGTTTCCAGCAGTGTTTCATCAGCTGGTATTACCCCAGCACAGGGTTAAAATGGATCACTCGAGCTTCAGTGTATTGTCAAGGCAATAAGAAACAATGGTATGGTCTTACTCAGCCATTCCCCACAACTGTGTTGTCCTCGGGCAAAGCTGTTTTGGTGACACCCTGGTCAGAGGAGGGAGGCAACAGGAGATATTGGCTCTGGGGGGAATGGAAAATATCACTGCCACGTGTCCTTGAGCTGGCCATGCTGTTTTGGTGTAACTGGTAGAATGGGAAAATGCCCCTTGGGAACCTGGGCAGCAAAAGAAGTGGTGCAGGTCCATGGGGACATTGGCTAATGGGGCAGGTCTGTGGTGGGGAAAGATGAGCCCACCTGGGTGTGCATGGTCCAAAAAACCTGCTATGACCCAAAATCACCCAGGAAACGGAATTAAGACAATACCAGCACCCACTAAAGTGGTTTTGAGACAGCAGAGCTGCTGTTGGGCTGCGTGGTCGAGCATGGACAACCTCTGTCACATCTTTCATCTGTCACACTTTAACCACACTCCTTTTGCTGCTTCCTTTCCCTCAGCTTTGTGCCATCCTCATCCTCCTGTGCCTCCATTCCAACCCCATCTGTGGTCTGGCAACTTCTGCCCAGATAATGAGCTGTTGGGAGAATGAGACGCATCTTCCCAGCACTGGGCTGGCGGCTGAGGCAGGCAGTCAGCACCAGCCCACACTGCTGGGGGTTTGATTTGTTTGATCTTTGCCATAAAAGGAACCAATTTGAATTCCCAGAATAATTAGCTGCCCTTTGCACTAGTGGCTCTTGAAAAGCGAGCTGGCAGAAGAACAGAGTGGAAAGTAGGAGGATGAGGTGGATAATTTGTCCTTTGTAGCAGGTCATTTTCAGGAGATGACGCTGTAGGTCACGGTCTTCCCTTGAAAGCCAGGGCTTTCCTGCTGCCTCCTGCCCTGACCTGGGGCTTGTGCACCTCTCATCAGACCCAGCCAAGACACAGTTAAAGGCTTTCAGGGCTGTAGTCCTAGGCAGTGCCCTCAGTTGCATGTTCAGGACGTACCCTCTTGTCAGTTGTTTGTCAGCTGTATCCAGCTAAAAGATAAACCCAAGGTGCTGACTTCTGATGCTGAAAACTTCATTATATTTCCTGAGAATAGCCCAAATAGATCTCTAAGTTCCACATTAGCACTTTATTTTCTGCATCCTAAGAGAAAGCCCCAAACCACGCCACTACCAAGCCGGGGGTGGGGTTCTTTCTCTTGTCAAGCCAAAGTTAATTTTTAATGAGGGCATGTGAACTTAAGCACTTGCCAGTTATCACCCCAGCTCTTGTTATATCCCAATCACAGCTGAAGGAAGTCAGGAGAATGTAATTTACTAAGTGCTTTGGGATTCTTAGAAATATAAGTCGCTAGAGAGGCATTACAATTTTCTAAGTTCATCCTTAAGGGAGTAGTAAGTGAAGTTTCCGTGTTGGAGGTGGCTCTGGTGAGGGAAAGCATTTTGCAGCCATCCCCACAGGGTTGTTAATGCATGCTTTTTGCTAACATGCCGTTTCACTGGAATTTTCACCCTTCTGAGCAATCTTGCATATGGATGAAAAGAAGAAAAAGGAACTCAGTGGTACTCGGGGCCCTGGAGGCACCTCAGATGGGCTCTGCTGGGAATACCCGCCTTCCCACGGCAGTGACAGATGAAGCAGCGCAAAGTACAGGGATGAGAGGAAAGAGTCAGAAACGAGAAAAATGGGAGAGAAATTAAAATTTAAAAAACCTCACAGGGGGCCTGAAAGCCAAGGCAGATGGGTAAGTGGGTGAAATCCTCATGTAAGTGTCCTCCTTGTTTCTGCCTTGGATGTTCAGAGCATCAGGGAAGGCTGGAGAGCCATCAAGCTGCCAATCCCACATCAGCACATCCAGTGGGATGGACAGAGATGTGGTCCCAGCTGCCTCTGCTTCCCTCCCTGCAGATGACACCCCACACCCTGCCACAGAGAAGACACCTACCATACCCCAAATGAGCAGGGGAACAGCTACAGCTAACACAGGCCTTGGGAGGACAGTGGGACAGAACAGAGGTGCAGAACAAGGGATTTTAGTAGAGAAATTCTGTCGATTTGCAGAACAACTGACTGTTTTTTCTAGGCATTGCCTCTTTGGATAATTCTTTCCAGACCTAATATGCTAATAGGGGCACAACCTGTCCTGTATCCTCTCGCTGGCCACCACCACATTCCAGCCAAGGACTGGAAAAGCAAAGAAACAAAACCAAAACAGAAACTAAACTGTGTGTTAAGGGGAAAAGAACCCTGCTCCCTGCAGGCAATCTCAGGAAGCCATGTGGCACCAGTACAGTAAATAAAAACTGAACACGTGTCCTCTTCTTGGTCCCCTTGGAGACAGTGGCAAGCCAGGGATTAGCAGCATTCATAGTGCTCCTACTGGTTTCCATGATGAGGGACACAGAGGAGACTTGTGTGGTGCCTGGGGAACTGGGAGAGGCAGAACTGGAAGGGACCACAGGGACCCATGAGGGCCCTGGAAGGGAAGGAAGGTGGGCTGCTTTGTTTATTAAATATGAGCCTACAAAACCTGCTTTGGCTTTGGTCTCACCAGATCCCATCGAGGCATAGGATAAATTGCTTGTCCGTGGTGGGAGCAGACCTACAACGATGCCCTCCTGAATAACTCCTCTTTTGTGTTTGGTAGATTTCTATGGCCATGGAAGCCTTCCCATATCCTTCCCCCATGGCCCAGTAAAAATTTTTCAGTGAAAAATGACCTCACTCTGTATGTTAGATGTGTGGAGAGAGACCCTGGCTCCACCAGACAGTCCCCTGACCACAGCTCACAGCTACTGACCCATTTTGGTGAGCAGGGGAAAGCTGTTTCCCACCAAAAGCAATCAGCAGGAAGAAAAAATTCTGAAAGAATGTTTCCCCAAAGTCCAGCTAACTGCCCAAACCAATTCTCTATCTTCTTGGCAGGAACTCTACATTTTTTAAAAGACATATCTGAAAATTACAGAAAGGCATTGAGTCTCTGCCCATCACATAAATCCACAGCTCCTTCTGAATCATTCAGAACTGTGCTGCCCTGGACTTTGCCAATGCAGTCACACATCTGCACCAAAGTCTAAATAAAATCTGTGTGCAAATCAAAGGAGTAAATTTCATGAGTAACTAGAAATCGTTAGTTTTTGTGGTATGTTTGCAGCTTTTTCTTATTCTAGCACTGTTTCCTGAGCAGACTCTGTAATATTCCACTTCAATCCCTCTAAGCTGCTGGGAGAGCGTGTACTTCGCAATCAAAGTGATTCATGCAATTACATGAGCCAGTGCAGAGTAAGGGAGTGAGAATCCCTAATCTAGAACATTAGCACTTATCTGTTAAATGCTCTTTTTTAGCGTACTGCAGAACCATAATCTCATTCCTTATGTAAGGTTCTTCAGGGACTACTATGACAACAGCAGTGCTGAAAAGCAGCGTAATGAGACACCAGGAGCACTGGGAACAGATCGCTGCAACAGCAGGTCATTACAACAATTTCTTGTCTGACCCCAAAAATAACATCACTTGTGGATGCTTTTTTATTGCTGAAGTTCTTTGTCAATCTGTTTCATTTTTATTAGTGCATTCACGGGGCTGTTTCTCTTTGTACACTGATTATTGACTTGGTCTGCAATATATAACTAAGAATAGAAGTGTGGCTATTCCCAGGGGATGACAAGACTCCTGAAATCATGCCATAAACTTTACAAAGTTTGTTGATCTCTTGGAAAGAGCTTGGAGATGAGCTACCAGAACCACTTGTTGGCGACGAAAATGTTGCTGTGTAGTGAAACAGGTATTGTGGAATTTGTTTCCAGCTTATTACACATGGAAGGTGAAAATTCCTGGTATTAGAGGGCTTAATATCATGTGCTGGTCCAGATCAGTGAAATCCAAACAGAAAATGAGGTTTTAAGAGTTGGAGTAGTTTGCTGAGGGAAGTTGTCTTCACTGTTGTAAGTCAGCGCTTGGTATCTCTTGAGATATGTGCTAGTTTAAAACAAAACTTATCTCTCTACATTTAGGATTCACTAATGAAATTTATGTCTCGATTTGGTAAGAATTCAGACAACAGTGCCTCTTCTAATCCCAAAATCAGCATTTGTGTTTAGACTTTTTAAAACTTAGTTTATTTGACGTCAGAAGAGGCCAGTCATGAGCATGAGGTGTGTGGATACTGCTGCTCTCCTCACCTGCATCCCATCCTGGGGCAGAAATGCGCTGAGCTCTCAGACAATGCTACAAGTTCCCGCAAGCAGCAGCCCCATGGACATCTCCAAAGGCAATTCTGCGTGTGAGAATTGCGTCTCACAGCCTGAACTGCCTCTCATGTTCTCCACATTACGCAAACCACTGTTCATGTGATCCAGCATCACACCGGGGGTGCCCAGACTTGCTAAGCCACTCACACCTCGGATCCCAGTTGGCTTTTACAGTTTCAGTGAGAGCTGCAGGTATGAAGCCTCCATTTCTCTGCCAGGCTGCTGCTGGCAACCTGAGAAGGCACTGGCCAGCTCCAGCCACATCAGAGAGGGAGGCAGGAAACTTAGAAGTCATTTACAAAAATATTTGCAACTCAAAAAACATAAATAGTGGTTGCATAAATGCTGGGGACACAAATTAATGTCAGCAGAAATGGTCTCTTCTGCCTCATGTACAGTCCCTAAGAGAGAGGGAGCAAATGACTGAGAAGGGTCTTGGCTGGCTGGCTGTGAAGCCTCCACTTCACCAAACATTAATTATTGACCTAAAGCAGAAATGTTGAGTGAAAGAAGGACTGCATCCCAGTTCAGGGTACAGCTTAGAAATTTATTCTTGAATTACTTGTGTGTTCGAGTTATTTCAGGCACTACAGGCAACTGATTTGAGGTCTTTCATACCTTGGGAGAACATCACATCTAGACTATACATTTTTATATATATCTTACATAAATAAATACATTCTTCCTCCATGAGTCAGCAAACTTTCCCCATTTTGCTGAATCAAGACCATTGTTGGATATACAGTGTGAAAGATTAAACAAATTAGATACTGTCGTTATTCAGAGAGTTTTTAGGGCAAAAAGATAATTCTCCTGTCTCACATTACATGCTTTTTCTCATTTCTTTTATGAGAAAATTATCTTTTTAGATAGAGGATGTATTCACATTCTCAGTCTTCAAAATTCTGTAAACTCTGTAGTGCTTTATCACTTGAACAGGCCAAATAATTATTTTAATGCCTACTCCTAGATAGTGTTCAGTAGAATTGAGGCTTTAAGAAGAACCAGAGAGACCCACCAACTGCACTGAAAGCTAAAAACAGGTATTTCACTCCAGACTCTTAAAGCAGCTCGGGGCTTTTGTATAATCATTGTCATACTGTGTCAAGTCTAAAATATTGTGATTAATTCAGGGTGATGTTTCCTAATTCTGATATTAGAATTTTTATGGTGGAAGATGTTTACTGGATTTGTGAAGGCAATCTGAAAATGGGACTTTTGGAGTTCCCTCTTGGGAAAAAGCCAAACCCTTCCCAAGCACAGCCAGAGCTGGACCTCCACTGCAGCTTTGCCCACAGGTGGCTACACTGGATCCTCCTGCTGGGTGCTCCCATATGGAAGGAAAAAGGTTCTTCTGGGGTAGATTCCTTTATACCAGAGCAGTATCAGGGGTGTCAGTGGACAAGTATTTGTGTGGAGGATTGGGGACGGTACACTGTGCTTATTGTGATAAAGCAAAAGAGGCTGGAGAGTTGTTTCTGCCCTGTGCTGACCCCAGGTGCCCTACGGGGTGCTCTTGGTCCTGTACCAGCAAAGACTGAAAGGATACAGAGAGAAATGTCACATGTTTCAGAATGAATTTGTTCAGTAAAAACCCAACTACGCAAAAACCCTTTTAAACGAAGAAAAGTAATATGAAGCTACTCTTCAAAGTGGATCGAAGAAATAAAAGAACTTCTGAAACTGTGGTGCATTCACGAGATGGGCAATGTGAAGATTTACATTTAAGACATGTTGTGGATTTTTACTGCTTTTGCAGTAAACCAATTGTAATGACACTGAAATTCAGAAAGTCCTCTCCTCAACTTTCACCTTTTCTTTAAGAACAGGAATGATATAATTGGAATTGATTAATATTTCATTACAATTTTGTAATCACGCAAAGGCCATATAGAAGTGCAAGGTCTCTTCTGATAGCAAACCAGTTTTAGCACAAGTTGGTAGTAAGACTGTACACATTAGGGTGGCTTCTATTAAGTCTATAGCATCCCCATTGTAATGTATAATGCTGCCCTTCCAGGCTCAGGACTGACAACCTTTCATGAATGATACTTTTTATGTCAAATGGTTTTTACAAGAAATGACTGAGTCGACACAAACCTGCACAAAATTCTTCTCTTCCCCCTTATTATTTCTCCTCAATTTTACAGTGTTTTTAGAAGATCAGGAGGTTTAGAACTGAAAGTGATGATTTGTTTTTAAAAGTTCTGGGCACCTGGAGATTGTGCAAATAATCATTCCTGGCTTCCATTTATTTTTAATTTCTAGGATACAAATAAAATTTAAAACAAGCTAATCCCTTCACCTGATTTAAACTGCCGATGCTTCAGGCAGCAACATGAGTTTACAACAGCTAAGGATACATCCCAGTTATTTTTAATCCTCTCACATCAAAATTGGCTTATCCCAATTTGCTTTTAAAGCATCCTTGGAGTAAGGCTCTATTTACTCAGCCCATATTTGTCTTGGGAGCACTTGTACAAAATAACCGTAAGCACCCAAAAAGGCCACGTTTGTAATGAAAACACCTCCAGACAGACTGACCCCCCGAGGGGAGGCCACTAAGGAATCGATTCGACAGCTCCTGACCGGGACTGAACCGAGCGGGAGCGCGCGAGACACTCGGTGTGTTACTGCTCCCCTGCAGCTGCGCTCAGACTCGCCTCAGTCAATGAGGGAGACTGGCTGAGGCCTCAGGGAAATGTGGGCTCTGCAAAGGCTCAGCCTTCCCAGTTGGAGCAAAAATATAAATTGAAAAATCTGTGGGGGAAAGGGACCTACTTGTGAGAGCGGGACACGCTGGAGGAGGGGAGCAGCGCAAAGGGCCCAGAGAGATGGAAGTGGGAACAGAGAGGCAGGAAAAGGGACAAAAAGGGAGTTAGGAGGGAGAAGAAAGGGAAAGAGAAGCATAAAGAGCTGGAAAAGTAAGGAAAATAGAGAAGGAAAACAGTGAGAGAAGCAGGGAAGGAAACACTGCTTATGTTTTAGTGATCGAACGGGGCTCTGATGCTCTTCACAGGGGACGGAGGTGCCCAAAGGTACCACCGTTAGTGGTTACATCTTGGTTTGTGCTAAATTTCAGTGGTGTGCATGTAGAAACAGGAGCTCACTGAGACCATGAGACCATTAGTGCTGGAAGGAGCCAGCGGTGTACTGGGTCTGAAATGGGGCTCCCTGCTCCCAGTGCTCCTTCTTCTCACCATCTTCCCATGGATCTTTGGTGGGAGCCAGCCCTGCTGAAGAAGAGAGCTGTTTTCCTCTTGTGCCCCTGGGTGCCGTGGGAGCCGGGAGGGCTCAGGCCGGGGCAGGAACTGCCTGTGGCAAGGAGGGGAGAACCACAGGAGAACATGAATTCAAAGGGGTTCTGGGCTTCCAGCAGGAACAGGGATTGGTCCAATTCTTACCGGGACTGTGGGGCATGTTTGCTTTGATGTTGCTCTGCCCCAGACAAAATGAGGCGTAGCCTCTGTGTCCCCCCACAGCCATGTCCACAGCTCTGCCATCTGTCAGCAGAGGTTGGATTGGGAGCTGCAGGTGGTGTCTGTTCCAGGGGCAACATCAGACCTGGGTCTGCTGCAGGCCAGGGAGCTTGAGACACACGAGCAGAGGGGACATGGGCACCAGTACAAGCTGGCTCCAGTGGCTGTGGGCTACCACTGCCCCACTGTGGGATGTGCTCTGACCTGCTCTGGATTACCTCCTCCTTCAGCAGGATCTCCTGTGGATCTGCTGTGTGCTGTCCTCGACTTGCTGCGGATTGTCCCCATCATGCTGTTGGATGTCCTCGAGACCTGCTGTAGGGTGTTCCTTCCCCCCCAGCCCTGCTATGAGATGACCGCACGCCGGCCCTGGGACGTTCCCCCAGACGCGCTGTGGGATATTTCCCGCGAAGCCCAGGCCGCCCAGACCCGACGCAGGACGTCCCCATCAGGCTGTGGGATGTTCCTTCAGCCAGCCCCGGGCTGCCCCCATCCCTGCGCGCCGCCCCCGCCCCTCGGCCCGCGGCCGCGCACCTGGGCGCGGTGTGTGCGCACGGCGCCCGCGGCCGCGACGCTGCCGGGCGGGGGTGACTCAGCCCCGGCTTTATAACGCCGGGACGGCCGCCGAGCCCGGCTCCGCTGCGCCGCACCGCGCCCGCGGGGAGCGCCGGGCCGCGGCACCGCACCATGCGGAGCCTGCGCGGAGCCCCGCCGGCGCTGCCCCTGCCCCTGCCGCTGCCGGTGCTGCTGCTGCTGCTGCTGCTGCTGGCCGCGGGGCACGGCGCCGTCATCACCGGGGTGAGCGCCGCCGCTCGGCACCGACGGCACCGACGGGAGCCGGCACCGGGCGGGCTGGGGCTGGCCGGGGCTGCGGGGGCGGGAGGGCTCCGCCGCGGCAGCGGGGACGGGAGCCGGGGTTTGTTCGCGGGGAGTGATAGCGGGACTGGGGAGAGCCTCCCGGGATAAGACATGCCAGGAGAGAGGGGAGTGCTCTGCCGTGCGGGATGCCCGGGGCTGGTCTCTCTCTGGGTGAGCGCTGCCGAGACTCGGGGTCTGTCCGCAATCGGTGATGCCAGGACGGAGCGGTCTCGAGTGCGGTGACGGATGGCCGGAGCTGGGATAAGTGATAACGAGGACGTGGGAGGGAAAGCCAGGTGATGAGAGATGACAGGGCTTGGGGGTCCGTCTGGGATAAGTGATATCGGGACGTGGCATCTCTCCAGGGGTGAGGGATGCTCGGGGCTGCGGGTCTCTCCTGATTAAGCGGTATCGGAGCCTGGGGGTCTCTCTGCGGAGAGTAATGTCAGGATGTGTCAGTGTCTGCGGTGAGCAATGCCTGGGTCTCTGAGGTGCGGGGATGCCGCAACGTGGGGTCTGTTCCTTTGGGGTGAGGGACGCCTGGACTCGGAGAGGTTGTCTCCAGGCTGGTCCGGGAGTGTGCAGATATTCCTGCTGTTTTTCCAGGGCTGGAGCTGTCTGCTGTCTCCTCTCTCCCCCATGCAGCCCCAGCTGTCCCCAAACCTGCTCTGGGATGGTCTGGCTCAGGGCACTGCGCTGCCCACTGTGCACCCCAAGTTCCTCCAGCCCCTCTGTGTATAGGGCAGGATTACAACCCTCATAAAATGCTGCTTTCCTTCTTCTTTCTTTGGCTATGACTGTGCTGCTTTCCCCCCTCAATAGCCACCCCTTGCAAATAAGTCTCTGTTGTCATTGTTTTTAAACTCAAGATCTACTCTGGTTGTGAAAATACTTTTTTCCTAAAGACGTTATTCAACCCAAAGCGTTGCATCACTCTAAAGTAAAATCATTCTTTTAAAGTGTTTGCTTTGGATTAATAACCCAGTGCTTGTATTCCTTTGAGAGCTTACATGTCTTTTGTAACCATCAGAAGTTGCACTCACAGCAGCAGATTTCTCTGTGGCTGTCCAGGCTCCCTGTCCAGATCCCTAAAGTCCATGAAACAGCTCATGGGCATTTTTCTGGAAGTCAGATCAGTTCCCAGGACTGATTATTTTTTTTAGAGCAGAGAATGTGAAGGAATTTTTTAGTATTTGAGGATTTCAAGTTTCTTTTAAGTAGAAACATTCCTAGCAATGGAGGAGAAGTTTATCTGTTATTAGAGTTGTGGCTACACCTTTAAAGCATAATTAATCCATTAAATAAAGTAGTTGTGAGGCACTGAATAATAGATCAAGGACAAAGCAGATTCAAAAAGTAAAAATAGATTAGAACTAGAAAATGTTACTTTATTAACTATTGCAGAGCATTTCTGCTTAAATCACTTTGATGCATTTTTGGCTTTTGATGAATGGGCAAATCTCAGATGAGAGCTGACGTAGGTGTTCCCCAACCTCTGAGCCTGCAAGATGTTTTTCCTTTGCAATTTAAGGACTTTTTAAAAACTTTCCTCACTTCAGTGGTGGTTCCTGTGCTGACACCAGTTGCCTTTGCAGCTGGCATTTCACCTGGGACATATTCTTGGGCTGATTTTCCAGAAACCGTGTTTAAATGAGGTGCTCATGTGGTGTTCGGAGATCAGGAGTAGCAGCAGGAATCACACATTGCAGATGAGCAGGCTGGAGCACTTGGGTTGAATATTTTCAATACTCATCACCCATTTTTTGAAAGGGAGCCTTAAAAGTTCTGCCAGAGGTAAATATGTGCGTGTGAGTTTTAGAAAGAAATTGTTCAGCCTGAACATAGAGACCCTTGCTTGGTAGAACATACTCGGGCGTGTTTTTCAACTGAGTGGCACTTCACCCCAGGACCAGGCCCACAGAGATGGATGGGGTTTGAGATATATAACTGAGGAAAAAAAGGGAGTCAGGAGCTGACAGGTGAGAAACAGCAGAGCCTGTGACTCCAGCTGAGCAGTGGGCACTGGTGTGCCGGGGGCAGCCAAAATCACTGGACCTGCATTTTTATTTGTGACCAGGGCAAAATAAGATCATTAGAGTGCTTTTTTTTTAGAGAGAGGTCAGAAAGTGAACGTTATCTGCCTGGCAGGCAGGAGTCGTGGTTTTATGGCCATATTAGTCTTAGAAGTAAATGCTCTGTGTTTGGGCTTACCTGCAGCACAGAGCTCTGTGTTTAGGAGTTGTTTGATTCACACACACGATTTAATAGTGATCCTAACGCAACAGCTTCTTCCTAAATTACTGGCTGATCTTTAAACATGTATTTTGATCTGGCTTCTGCTGGTCAGTGGAGTATTTACCCAGTGAGTACAGTCTAGTTATTTATCATGTAAATCCCAAGGTGAGATCAGTGAGTTTTTCCCTCAAGAGCATGTTTACTCTGATATGCGTCTTCCCCAGAGCTGTTATCATAATTTACGTACTCTTTATGAGTTTCCCATTTACGTAGTGCTGACCAGTTACTTCGGTCTCTCACTGCTGCTGTCAGACACCAAGAGCAGTGAGTTAATCAAGCTTACATTTGGGGTGTAAGCAGAACCTTTAACTGATGGCATTCCTCACTGGAGAAAGGAGACTGGGTTTTGCATTAAATCCATATAAGCTTTTGATTAAAAATTAACTGAAAGATTGCAGTAACTTGTTTTCAAACCCTAATATGTCAATTGCTCTTCATGGTTTGTGGGTTTTAAAACATACCCACTAGTTTGCATTTTGGTTTTTGCTTATCTAAGCTGTACTGGGTAAGTGGCTAAAATATTTTTTGCCTCCCTTGAAGGGGAATGCTACCACAGCAGCAATTTTTTGGATGTGGACACTTACGCAAAGCTTTTCTTAAGACCTCTTCTAGCTACATGTAATTCTAGATAATAACCACAGAATCCAGATTTAAACTCTTATTTTAGCTACTTCCACTTGGACTTCTCTAACCAAACTATCGTGCAGTTTTGCAAAGGCACTCACAACCATGATATTGTCATGTGAAATTAGAAGGAATAGTTACTTTAAAGTCATTAAATTAATGGATGATTTCCTATCTTAGCTCCTCCATAAGACTGGTTAGGTGACTCTTTTTGGGACTCTTTTTGGTGACAAGTTTAGTGCAGTTGCTCCTTGCTCCTGCCTGAGCTCACTCAGGCACCGATCTGGGAGCTGGGAAAGCAAGTGGCACGTGCCATGGTCTATCAGTGCTCAGAAGTTGGGACTATAAATCACTGACAGTCCTGGGTTTGGCCCCGAGCAGCTCTGTGTGTGGTCCTGGCTTTAAACAACCCGCTCTCAACTCCGAAATGTGCCAGCAGCCTCCACGTTCCAATCCATGGGAGACACAAGTATTGCAAATCAGCCTTAAATCTTATTATCCAGCCTTAATGAGCCATGATAACTTATGGGGTGCCAGAGGCAGCTTCTGAGCACCTGATCTGTCCTATTTCTGGACTACATTTATTATTAATTTAATTTGCTTAATGCTGTGTTGAACTCCAGGCCTGCGACCGAGACCAGCAGTGCGGAGGCGGGATGTGCTGTGCCATCAGCCTCTGGATCCGCAGCCTGAGGATGTGCACCCCGATGGGAAACCTGGGAGACGAGTGCCATCCCTTGAGTCACAGAGTGAGTATGTCACCGGGGGGGCTGTGGGGCTGCAGCAGGAATGTCCTGAGCTGTACGTCACATGGCATAAAAACTACAACGTGGTGGAAAGGCAGGGAAACTCCCCATTCCTTACAATATCCAGACACTTGTATCTGTATGGGAACAGCGATGAAGGTACCTACGTAAGGGAGCACATTACTGTCAGAATTATGTTAAAGAGAATCAGAGGATGAAAGCACTTGAAAGCACTACACGCTTCCCAGATTGTTTTCTTATTAGTTTGTTGTAGCTGCTTTGTTTCGTTACGTGATCCAAAACAGTGTTAGCAGTTCCCCAGCCCAGCCTTGCCAATCCTTGCTCGGGTGCTCAGGAACACAGCAAGTGCCACCGACCCCAGTGCCAGTGGACAAGATCCTGTCACAAGTATAAAAACATCACCAGCTAGTGCTGGGACACTTGGTGCACTGAGAAGGTGTTGACACACACTTGGAGTTAACTCCCCACAGGCTCTCTTTGTTTCTATTCTACCTATTAATTTCAAATATCCATGTATGTATACATAAATACACACACACATATCTAACACCAGTTACATACTAGTACATTTTTAGGTGATACACAGTATTATTAATACAATTATTTTAACAAGTACATTTCTTTAAGGCTATATAATTATGTATTTTATATGCAGTCTGAAAAAAGCTGCTTATTTAAAACACAAAAGACTGAATGGGATGGTACCAGGGAGCTTGAGAACCTGGTGGTCTTCAGAGCCATCCTCAGGGAAGAGCACAGCCCAAAGAGTCATCGCAAGTGAAAGATACAAGGCAATAAATTCAGATCATAAACGTGCAGCTAGTTAGCTGCCTCTCTCACTGTTTCTTCCAAGGCCTGGCTTCTCAGCTCAGTATCTACAGTTTATTCTCTCAGTTTTAGGAAGTTTAAGGCTCTATTTTATTGCAGTTAAATTTTTAAAACTTCTGCTGTGATATTGGGGACCAAATTGACATTTTTACTATGTAATGTAGCAGGTTTTTCTTGTAAGGGCTTTTTCCATTACCACGGATTAGGATAAGAGAAATTGTCTTCTAGAGGGTTTTATGAACTTACTGTTATTGGGCAATAATTTAAGCTGTCTGATATATTTCAAGCTGATTGCTTGCATAATTACAATCAGAGAAGATGCCTGTCCACCCCAAACTTAGTCACCGATGTTTATAAGCTTTATGAGGTTAATTTTAGATTTTTGATTTCTCACCCCACTGCTCTTCCTGGGAAACACAAAGCAAATTGATTTACTGTAGAACGTGGAATGAGGTTATTTTAAGGATGGAGGGTTTGCTCAATGGTTCCTCTCAAGTAAATACTTGTGTAGGGAGCAGCTGGGTGCCCTGATCACCAAAACCTTTCATTTACCTGCAGGACAGGTCAAAAGCAGGCACCACAAATGGCCATGGCACCGCAGGGACCTCCAGAGGAGCCTGGAAATTCCTGGAGAAGATGGTTGGCACTTGGGGTTCTGCTTTCTAGTTTGTTCTCAACAACTAGATGGTGATGGACTGATGCCGTTAGCAGGTCCGGCTGGAATTTCGAGGCAGGGTCTGAGGCAGGGCCAGGCAGGGTTTGCAGGCAGGGCCAGGCAGGTGATCTTTGGCAGCGTGGGAGTCCTGCTGAAAGGAACATTTCCTTGCAGCAAGTGGAATGTTTTGAATAAATCACCTGAGCTGTTGTAAGGCTGAGAGCTCAGGGTTTGGGGTTTGCTGCAGTGCTGTGTGTGGGCACCCAAAGGAGCGATTCCCACGCGGAGTCCCCAGCACCTGTGGTTGGTGCCTCTCTGCTCACACCGGAGCAGAGGGGCTGTGGTGGGTGGCATGGGGAACCCCACTGCATCCCTTGCACTGGGGCTGCTCTTCAGACAGTGCTGGGCAGGAGGCTGGTGCTGGCCCAGGGCACTGCAGGTGATGTGAGCCCTCTGCCCACCCCCTGCCCCCGGCGGGCTGTCACTGGAGTCAGGCTGGTGCTTGGCACCATGCGCGGGGAACTGTGCAGGACTTCCTCAAAGACAAAATTTGTACACTGACACAAGAAAATCTTGAAATATTAAAATTTTAGGCTCCAACCACACAGAAATCTGGAAGTGAGGGAATTAGGGCTGGCTGCCTGGCTGGTAGCAGTGGCTTTGTACCTCTGTGCCTCCTTTGCTGCATCCAGGGAATCCTCAGTGTGTGCTGCCAGCTGGCAGCACCAGAGCTCCCAGACATTTCCCACTGGGCTGTCCTGCTTGGCTCCTGTAAGAAACAGAGCTTGTGACCAAGTTGTTGAAGAGTGTCAGTGCATGTGCACGTCATGGCACAATTAAATTTGTCTAATGTACTCCATATGTACTCCCTGCAGCACAATGTGGCTGGAGGAGGGTGGGATGAAATAAGAAACCTCTGCCCTGTGGTGAAAAGGATCCTGCTCAAAGGGAGGTCAGGCAAGGTGACCTCCAGAAGTCCCTTCCAGCCTGATTACCACGGGATCCCAAGGTTCCCAGGTCCTGCTCTGTGCCATGTGACAAGGCACGACTCAGGATATGCAGAAAGCCCTGCACAGTGGCTGTTAACGTGGTGTTAAAGGCCAGTGCAGTTTCACAACAAACTCCTTTATGAAACAGGAGTAAATGGAGAACATGTGTCACAGATGCAGATTTACACAGCAACAGGACTGTTAACATCCTGCTCTTAACCGTGGCTTGACCAGGGTGTACAACAGGGTTGGCTTTGCCATCTGCTCTGTGCTGCAGCTCGTGGGGATCTCTGGCTGTGGAGAGAGGGAATTAGGCAGCATTCCCCATAGCCCCACTATTCCTCCCATCCCATCCCCCCAGCCACCAGTGCTGTGGTTCTCCCTGTCACTGACGTCCTTGCTTTGTCCCCAGGTCCCCTTCTCTGGGCGGCGGATGCACCACACCTGCCCGTGCCTCCCGGGCCTGGCCTGCGTGAGGACTTCTCCCAGCAGGTTCAAATGTTTACCGGACTTCAGAAAAGAAGACATCTTTTTTTAGCAGGAGCTGTTCTGCACCAGAAAGAGCCACTCGGTATTTTCGTTCTCTCGTTATTGTGACAAAAAAGGGCCAGCCAGGGGAAGCCCTTCACCACATTTTCCTGCCTCACCAACATCAGCTGGAGATGAGACACTGCTGTTGTGGCCAAGGTTTTCAGGAGGGACTCGCAGTGGAGGATGCTTTCATTTTGGGGTAGCAAAATGACATCTGCTAGAGCAAAACTCTTTCTGAGGGCAGGGGCTTGACCATTCCTGAATCATTTTGTAGTCTTCATGGGCCAGTTTAACCCCAGAATGAAAAAATCCAAGTTTATTGCCAGTTTTGGAAAAATCTAGCCACATTTTTACACTTTGGAATACCTGAATTGAACTGAGAGTTGAATAACTGCGTAGTGTGAAGAACATGACAATTGCCAAAAGAACTGTATTTACATTGCATTTCATATCATTATTAATATAATTTTATTTGTAAGTTAGGCGCACATCTAGGGTAAAGGTTTAACCAATAGATGTAGTTTTTACACTTTTAAAAAGTGGCAGGTGGAACCAAAGCATTTCAACATTCAAGAGCATTAAAAGATTTTGTTATTTTAGTATTCTAAGATGAGAAGTTGTTACTTGAATTGGTGTAAAACTACCTGATCATCTCAAACTATGTATTAAGATGTAGTTTATATTAAAGAAAATGAGGTTTATTGTAATGGGCTGCCTGACTTCTTGTATATGTATCAAATTTGCTGTGTAAAAATTCTGTATCAGAATAATGGCAGTGTATGATTTGACTTATTTTAATATTATAACATTATTTTGTCACTGTGGTTTTTCGTTTTTATTCAGTGTAATCTGTTATCCCACACTTGATTTCACCCAAGCTAGCAGAGCTCCTTGTGGATAGCTTAGCAAAAGATTATGTGCCTCTGGCTGCTTCTTGGGAAATTTGGAGTTTACAAGGCATGAACTCCTCAATCAAGCTGCAGTCTCAGAATTTGGAGGAATCTTGGTGTAAATAATACGAGAGGTTTTTCTTGGCTCATGCCTCAAAGGATCAACTTTAGCCCAGCAAACATAAGATTTGTGGGTTTTCTATGAAATACTGTGTGACTTCATATTTACTTGCCAGTCCCCAGAGCTGGAATTCCAATAGTTTGTGTGAGATTCACACGTTTCTTGCTCTCAGACATGCAAACATATGCTGGAACTGGAAAAGTGAAGGCATTCATCTTTCAACAATCAGTGCTTTGCTACTGGTGGAGATGGGTAGGTTGGAGAACTGAGCACACTGTATCCAGGCCAGACCTGTGTTACTTAGAGGAGAAATATCCCTGTGAGTTACCAGGTACCTTCTACTGGGCCCCACAACCTTCCTCGGGAGACAGAAAAGAATAACTGGATCGGTTATTGCCAGATCCTCATGGATCCTGTATATATTAGGAAAATAAAAGTCTTGAGAGAGATTGCATCCTCCTGGCTCAAGACAGCCCATCCCCAGGGTACCCTCTCCAATGCCTCTGTATTTTGTCTCCCCCTTTACAGTGGGGATACAGCAGCTATGCAAGTGGCAGCAGAAGAGAAAAATACTGACATGCCACTAAAAGGTAATATTACATGTGGTTTGCATTAATGTGATCAGGTACAAAGTGCCTGTATTAGATCTGAAGTCTCAGAGGGGCTCAACACTAGCCCAAAGGGCTGGTGAAAGGCCAAATCATTCCCATGCACTGCAGAAATTCCCATAACCTGGATTAAAAACCAAACTCCAAGGCTGATCCTATCACCGCCACTAAATAGGGGGGCTCCCCAAACACCCCGTGCACCCACAAAGTCTGGGCTTGCAGAGGAGGAACACTTTTCTGTCCATGTCTGTCCCTACAAAATAAGCTCAAAATCATGGACTTCAATTTACACGAAATCAAGAAGAAAAATAGGAGCAGTCCAAATGTGCATGTGTCCCATCTCCTGCTCCATTTTTTTTAATCAGAGCACAAAAAATGAACCATAGCAGGAAACAGTAGCCCTGCTCCTCATCTCCTGCTGGCATAATTCACCAGTGACTCCACTGAAGGCAGTAATCCTGGTTTATATCATTGTCAATGAGTGGACAATTATATCTAAGGACTGCCTCAGACCTGCCAAACTGAAATCCTAGGAGAGTTTATCAGACAAGAGCAGAGCAACTTTGTAGTTGTAATTTGTGCCGATTAACTTGTGGGATTAAGCATTTATCTGGGTAATGAGAACAGCCCCAATTACATGAGTTCAAAGTTCACACCATCTATAGCAAGTGGAAGTTCTCATGTCCTGCAGACACTCCTGGACAGGGTATTTGGATGGTGCAGCTTTGAGAGAAGCATTATCCCATACTTGTCCTTCAGGGGCTTCTCCACACCTTCCCTAATGATGTAGGGGAGATAAAGGCAAAACCTCACTGTCCTACATCCCCACTATATTCACTTGGCAACAATTATTACGACTCCCCTTTTAGTAATTTAATTTCCATTAATTGACACTCACAATGGAGGTTAGTTGATTTGAGAGAATCATTCTGGAAGGAAGATTAAGCTTTTTGCATCCCCGTTATTTCCTAAACTCTGCCCTAATCAATTATCTTTTCTCCCACCCTAGGGGAGGTTTCCTCTCCCAAGCACATCTGCAAAGTCCCTTTAATTTCTTTCTGCAGTGGAAGGGGCTGAGAGGGCACCCTCTACTTTTGCTTTACACTGATAATAGGCAAACCAGTGACCACGAGTATTTCCAAATGTGAATGGCCATGCATTCCCTCCTGCTTTTCCCTGCAGCCAGCTTTTGTCTTGAGGAGCACAGCAAATGACTCAAGATGACCCATGGAAAAGGTGGCCAGCCTCAAGCCAGCCCTGCCACGAAAAGTTTCCTGCAGCCCCCTGTGCTGCTCAGTTTGCGCCAGAATCATCCTGGAAATTATCTCAGGCCAGGGACAGCTTCCTCACCCACCTTGGAGCAAGGGAAGGGGACAGGCCCTTGCAGGAGAAATCAGATGAGAAAACAGAACAGAACTTGTGCAGCCCTGGAACCTCCTAGGTGCACAGAAGAAGCCTCATTCCCCAGTACATACTGCTTGTAAAGAGAGAGACTGGTTTAAACACTTCCCTTTATTCACTCCACTTAGGAGATCTGTGCCAACGTGTGTTTTAACTTTATTAATATTGCAGTAATTTCATTAATGATTAATAGAAATATGTGCATTAATTTTTAATATTATATGAATATTGATATTATAGACATGCTATAAAATAATGTTGATACCCCACCACACTGGAGAAGTTTCCATGTTTATTGCCAGATTTTGGGTTAGCAGAGAGCCCTTGCAGGAAAGGGCACCACCACATATAGTGAGTTGCTCCCTTAATTTGATTACATGCTTGTTAGGAAAGGGGAAGCAAGGTGTTTGGGGTTTGAGGGCGCACAGCTGGCTGAGCCAGCACACACCTGTGAGCCTGGGGGACTTCAGGGAAGGCTCTGCTGCTGAGCACCAGAAAGCCCAGCTGAAACTCTGCTTCATCTGCATCTTCCTGCCCACAATTCACCCCTGGGCAATTCCGCCACTTTAAAAAAACAACGTTACAAGTCTTTGAGGAGGAGGGGACACAAAAGTAAATTATTCTGGTTGCGTGGCAGGGGGACGGGACTCAAATCTGGATGGGTCTATACAGAAAAGACAGGTCACCCTAACCAAATCCTGGTTTTACAGAACCAGTAATTGAAAGGAGATTAGTTGGCTGAAGGTTACCATGGTGTTTGAGATGTTAAAAGGGAATAATGTATACCTCTATGGAGAACATTTTAAGATAAGAGATGTGATTATTCTTTTTATTTTTAGTTTGTAGTGGTGTGGGAAACGTGTGACCCCAAAACTCTAATGTGTTTGATGATCATATAACATTCCTCATCGAGAGGTACCTGCTAATTTTCCTCATCAGCGCAACCCACCAAACCAAAGGATGATACCAGCAAGTGTGACCCCAGACTGAGGTCGTTGCCAGTGCCCCCCCATGCCCCAGTAGCTCTGGGATTAGTTGTTTCTGCACAGATGGATATTCAAAAGAAACAGAAGGTGCTAAGAATCCCTTGATTTAAACAAGATGTCTCAGGAATTTGATCTTGACAATGTGTAACATGTTTTCCAGAAGGAATTAGAAAATTGCAGGAAGAGAATAGACTGTGCAAATGCAAGAGGATTTTGATAACAGCAAAATCAATGTGTGTTTCTCTGTTAGAAAGATATGAAATGGCAAACCAGCAGGGGTACAGTCGTTAGACTAATCAATAATTCTGAGCACAGGAATGGAGATGAGTTTAATGCACATCAGCAAATCACCTGTGGCTTCTCAAGGAGAGTCTTGAGTGCAGGCAGACCCAGCCCAGTGCAGAAGGACACATTCCAATGATTTGGCAGGGCAAGTGCCCCCATATGACACGTCTGCCTTGGAAGATGGTGGCAGCCTTTGGGTCACTCTGCCTGGTCATCGGGGCTGGGAAAGGCTGGATGTTAAGGGCTGAAGCTGAGTAATCCTGGTGCACTGGAGGGAGGAGGATGGATGGCAGCTTGTTTTGTGACAAGGAGTACAATGCAGGCTGACAGCAAAGTGTGCAGGAGAGGAGGAAAGAGCAATATAACCATAGGGCACACCTGTAAACACCCCTGCGGCAGGGGTTTCCCAAAACCCTGAGTGTGAGCAGCTTAGTGGGGTAGAAAATGAAGGCATGCACAGTGTCAAAAGGACAGAAAGTCTCCTGTGCAAAACCCAATTTACCTGGCAAGTTCTGTGCATGTTAATTGTGTGCCTGGAGTGCCCAGAGCATTCCAGACTGACGCTCCACTGTACCGTGGCACCAGGTATCAGCGTGTTACAGGCATATCCCTGCCCCCAGAAGTTTACAAATCTCACAGACCATATAAAGCAAGTGTCTGTGCTGTACTCAGCGAGCACCTGCATCGCTGCAGCCTGAGCTAGCCTGGGATGCAATGCTGTCCTTGCACTGCATCCCAGCACACGGTATAGGAAGGACGGGCTTTGGAGCTCTGCACTGCTCTGCTTGGGCAGTGTATCTCTTCCTGGGCTGGGAATTTCACCAGGTCTCCCGAACTCCAGTATCGTGCCTTCACCACAGCATTGTAACACATGGAAAGGATTCAATCTGCTCTTAAGTGTAATGTGGCTTTGTAAATCCCAAGGCTGTAATGCAGTGCAGAAGCAGACTGAAAATATGGCCTGGTTCCAGCCCAGCAAGCAGGGCTGGGTCCTCTTTATTTACTTTTTCTCTTGCACATGTGAGTGCCCCCATGTCATTTCACGCAGAGATTTGTGGCTCTATCACCGCGAATGGGAGGATGTGGCTCTTGCTGCAAGGAGTTTGCAAACCAGCAAAGCTGGTATTAATTCCAGGGGTTGCAGGATTCACCCTTTATTTACTCCTCCAGGCTACATGGGAGCCCAGGCAGCAGAGCACACCTCTAACCTCTTCCATGGGACCTGCCAGAAGGGCCAGCTCAGGGAAAGGCACCAGTGAGGCAGCTGCCAACACTCTCATTCTTTCCAAAAATTTCACTGCATCCTGTCAAATTAGTAGGTTTTTAATTTTTTCCTCTCCAATTTCTTTTCTCACATGGATGAAACCTTGACAGAAAGGTTCCCCATCCCTTCAAATCCAACAGCAAAACTTCCTGACGGTGGTGGCATCATAATTTCAGCTCCCTCCTCACCCTTTTATTAAACTCCCCAAAGTTGCTAACAAACCATTCACACAATGCAACAGAGCCTTCAACTATTTGGATTGGGTTTACATCAGCACTTAGGCTCAGACAGATATTGCACAAACAGTAAGAAAGAGTCTGTCTTGCTGAGAGTTTGGATCTATTGGGGAGGAAAATCATCGCCAACCCCTCTGTTCCCACTGGCAGCTCTGTGGCATGTCCTGCAGAGCCCTGTTTCTGCAGCTTCTCTCATTGCCCTTCCAGGAAGTACTTTGGTGATGCTCAGCCCAAACATGTCCCTCCTTTCACACCATGGCTCTGCTTTACCTCTGCCTGTGATGCTGCTGGTTCCTTGGCTCGGGTGCCCATGTTCTCCCCCCCCGTAGTCACTGCAGCTTGGCTGAACATATTGCCGCTTCGTCTGCCTTCCTCCACACCCAGATGTCTCCTGGGGCCCTGCTGGAACTGGCTCCCAGGGGCAGCTTGGCCCTGTGGGCACCCAGAGCTGGTCTCTCTCCCAGAGCCACTGCAGCCCTGGGGCACCCAGGGGACTGTCCCCTCGCCCTTGGCACGGCACATTGAGGGACCTGCTGTGTAGTGGGAGTGTGCAAGGCCTAATGAGGGAGGGAAAGGAAAAGAAAAGGAAAAAGCCCAGTTGATTTACTTGACTATCAAGCTACTCAACGGTTTCCTTTCCATCACCCTCCTGCAAGTGCTCAGTGACAGATGGGGACAGATTGAGTGGTTCGCTGCAGTGAGGTAATATTCCACTAAATCATTCCTCTTTCTCTCACTGTCAGAAAGCACCCAGACTTCAGCCCTTCCTCTGAATCTTCCTGTGTTTCCCTCTTTAATGACAAAGCCATTTTAGCTCTACCTCTGCTAAAATTTCTGAGAGAAGCAAGCACTGCTGTTTATATGCTATGATAAAATGGGTGTTGTAAAACAGTGAGCAAAAGGAAGGAGTGAATCACCCTGAGACAAAGAGGGTTCTGGTGCCCTGATTTCTTTTTCTTGCCCGTGTGCTGAGGCTGAGCCCCAGACCCCAGCACAGGGACCCTGGCTGGGCAGGCAGCAGGCTCCGGGCAGGTGTGCCGTGGGCAGGAGCGCAGGCTCACACTGCACGTCTCACAGATGGAGGATCCATTTATTCTCTGGATGATTTGTTCCAATGGTTAATCATCCTCACACAAACACAGAATTATTTCTTTAATGACATACCAGTAAATAACATTCAGACACATTAGGATGGGCTTTCTCTCCACTGGGCAATCTCTTCTTTCTGCCTACTCTATGAATGCCATGATGACTGCCTAAAATTAGCTGTGACTTCACAGCTTCCCTGTGCCCTTGCAAGACAAGCTTTGAACTTGAAAGCCTCCTACACAAAGTGCTTTGCGCTATCAACCTGGTCACGGCAGACGTGAAAAATGCGGCACTGAAGACAGTGGCCTTCCAATAAATACGTCCACAGTACAGCCATGCATGACTTGGATCAAAGACAGAGTGCAAGTACTGAGGTCATTAAACATGAATAGAAATACAGAAATGCAACAGCTTGCGTGAAAGGCTGAGCTTGACTTTAAAGTTAAGTGATGAAAGCTCATGTAGTTAGCGATTGTTCACCCGTGATAATGCTCTCGCCATCAGTGGTTCTGTGTGTTACACAGGTGAATAACTAATCATTCTTGGGATAAAGCATCGAGGTGTGGGGCAGTTAATGACTTGTACCAAGTGAAAACAGGCTCGGAGATGTTCAGCATCAGCAGCTCTAGGGAAGGTCAGGGTGCCACAGATGTCAAGCTGGAAAATCAGCTCCTGGTCACCAGTTCTACAACCAATGGATGAATAAGGATTTACCCCACACAAGGTCCTTCAGGAATGACATGGCATCAGAGGTCACCAGCAAAAAAGGAGGTTTGGGGTAAGATGTCCATAGGCACAGCCCCAACCCAGCACGACTTGGCACCAGCTTTTAGGAGGCTATCTTCACTGATGGTCTTTCTCGAATGGCTACATTTCTTCAACACGTCACATATTTTTTAATATTCTGAAGCATAAGAACATCGTAGCATGCAAAATGCTTCCTGGTTCCTATCACAATAGAGTTAATTATAGCCTGTGCAGTGTTTTGAGCAACTACAAAGGAAGCTGTGCTAAAAATGATGACTTTAGGAAACCTCTATTAGAAAACAGCCCCCCTGCCATGTTTCTAATAATTTTTTGATTTGCAGCATAACTATCTAATAAGGTTTCTGGGGTATTCTGATACTGTGTGGAACGATCCAATCTGCAGCCTGAGCTAATGAAGTGATACTTAGCATTGCATTCTGCCAATATGTGATAGTTATTCTGGAGCCACGTCCCTCAGGGTGGTTTGTTGGCAGTTCTGAGCAAGTGCAGGTGCCTCTAAAGAGCAAGGTGACTGCGCTTAATCACGTGGGGTAGGTGGCAGAGGTCCAGCCAAACTCCATGCATCCTCTTCTGGGAAGAGAGGGCAAATGCCAGCTTTGCTATCCTTTGAGCTCTGCACAATGTGTCCCAGGGCAGTCCCACAGCATATGGCAGAGCAGCCTTCTGAAGATGTAGCTGTACCACATCCAGGTAGAGCCTCAGGAAAGAACTGTTGCTATCAGACTAAGCCAAATTCCTTGCCCTTTTCCTCGAGGCTACTGGCTTTGCACCATTTTGGGAGGCAGCTTTGCATCCTCTCTGCAGACTGGTATTGGAAAAGCAAATGATGACAGCATGTAGGCTACACATCCCCTGCTCATTCTCCACCTCTAGGTCTCTGAATGAGACCTTTACCCAACAACATAATTTGGCTGAAGCCAAATATTTCAGCTCCTTTCCTAGCAAACTCTTTCCAAATCTAACAGCAGAACTACAAGCACCCCAGAGTACTGCAGGCACTGAGTGCTGTAAATCAGAGATCATCTTACCTGCTAACTGGGATTTCAGACCAGTGTCATTTTTCAAGCTGGCCTGACATTTAAGTCTGTACTAAAAACCTCCCCTGACTTCAAGATTTTGACTGGTTACACTTGTAAGGAATGTGTTAAATACCTGGTGAGTGAGTGAAGATGCCAGCAGCAATCAAGATTTTTCCGGAGCAGCTCTCAGCACAACTGCAATCCCTCACCACAGATATGCAGAAGCAGCACGCTGTGACCTCTGAGCCAGACTGTGAAGAATCTCTGGGGGAGATGATATTGGTATTTCCTGTAGTACTCAGCACTTGCGGTGCCCAGAATATGGGAAACTATCATGCAGCTGCCTGGAGAGGTAGGGAGAAGACTGAATGTACACTCTGGTCAAGCACAGGTTGATGGAAGAGCTGGGAGAGCCCCACTGCCGTGCAGCCCACCAAACCTTCCAAGCACGTTGTGTTTTGGTCAGTGGGGATGGGGACGGGGGTTCAAACCATCTGAGTTTTTGCAAGTGAGCCCAGGACTTGTACAGGCAGCAAGAGCTTCTGACGTGGGGTAATTATTAACGCCCAGCTCTCACTGAGTCTCAGTCACTGGCCCTTCTGAGTGACACCGAAAGCACACTGGTTTTTGCGGGAGGGAGGATTTACAGCCACACCTCACAGTCCCAACAGCAGCAGCCATGTCTCCCTGTGCTCATTCCATTCTCCCCAACATTATTTCTCTCTTTTTGTTTTTTTAATCCGGAGCTGGTTTTCATCCTCCCCGACACCCCTTCTCTGATCTTGGTCAAAGCATTTAATCTCTGTGACCCACTTTCCCCATATGCAGAGTAAAGGCTGCTATGAGAACATTAATGCTGTGATTTGGAAGTACTTTTTTTTTTTTTTCTCCTTTTTTTCCCCCCCCATTTTCTTGTATTTTCTCAGATTTCAGAAGAAATATTTATCCCCTGGTGCTTCTCCAGCCCCTTCTGCTTTTCCCTACTTTCTTGGTGCACTCTCAGCCAGCAAAGGGGTGTTTGTTGGTGTGCTGGCACCAAGTACTCTTTAATTTTCTGCCATGTCCTTGATACTTGGTTTCACATCTTTTGGAATTAAGCCCTATTGTACAACACCCATCTAAACCCCGAATTAAAGCTACTGGAGTTCCTTCTCTTTTGTACTACCACAGCCAGGATCATAATCTGACTGACATTACAAATACCTAAAGTATAAAATTAACTTCAAACATTAACTTCAAACAGCACTGATTTTGCCCTCAGAGTATATCAGAAGTCCCGAGACAGCCCTGGAAGCTGTGTGCAAGCAAAAGGCGTGGTATATAGATAATTTTCTTTTTGTATGCTTGTGCTGTAGCAAGGCTGGGTCTGGCTGCCACTGATGGGTGATAGCAAAGCACCAGTTATCTTCACCAGATAAGAACCAACTCACCCATCTCGTGAGGCCACCACTGAGCTGGGGGATGCCTCTGCACAGAGGATGGTATTCAATACAGAAGCACTGCTTGATAAGCCAAGTCTAAATAAAACCATCAAGTCACCCAAAGGTGAGTTTTCATCCCCCGCATATACGACTGACTCTACAACTTGTGCTCAATTTTTCTAGAAGTGAAAAATCTGGTTCTTGCAGCGTTTAAGGAGGTTTTAAAATAACTATTTTCCCATCTCTGTGGTTTAAATAGAATCATAACCATACTACTTATAGCCTGGAAGAGAGAGAGGATGCCAAAATATCAGACATTTTTAATAAAGAGAAAGAAAATACTGGCTTGGTTACCAGCAGGATTAGGAAAAAGATGGCAAAAGATCTGAGCTACAGATCACAGTTCTAGGCCCTTACTATGTAGGCAGTTTCTGAGGGAAATATGAGATATGAGAAAAGTTTCAAAAGTTGGAACCCTGCAGAAAAGACCTAAAAGTAAATCAGGGGTGTAAAGCATACTTGGAACACAATTCCCAGCAATAGCATCCATGCCTTGCCGCACAGCCCTACCCCATTACTCTCCAAGACTCACTAAGCTATCATCTGATATTCCAGCTTGAAAATGTAATTAGCACTGATAACCAGCTGCTGCTGTGATCTGAAGTATGTGACAGCTTTCCTTCTGTACCCAGGTGCATTTTCAAAGTGCTTTAGAAATGATCTTTACGTCTCTCTTTGTTTTAAAGATACCCCATCCATGGTCCTATTTCTTAGCCCAGTTCTGGCAGCATTGGTACTGCAACTGTACCAAAAAACTCAAATTGCAACCTTCTCCTTATGCCCTGCAGGAAATGCTGCCTCTCTGGTATCCAAATCCGAGTTGAGCGTGGAAAACAAGGGTTAAACCAAACCAGGAACCCCACATTTCATTCCCTGTCTCAGTCTGAAGCTGCCACCTTTGTCCTCTTCTGATCTGCCATGTCTCTTTTGTGCTCCCTTCATAGTCACAGGACAATTATTTCTCAGATGATGTCTACCAATTTTAGACTACTCTCTACAGAAATACTTGGCAGATGTAGATTTCTTCATGTAAACTGAGGCTATATCCCTGCCATTTTGCGTGAGACTTGCCCCAGCACATGTTTGTTAAATGTTACATGATCCATCAGAAAGGGAAGCACCTCAGGGACAGCTTCCTCTGAGACAGCTAAGAAGTTGTGCCAGGATCCTGCCATCAGGTTACTGGTTAAAATACTTGCAGAGAAGTTTTTGTAGAACAACAGAGCAGGTTAAAATGCCATGCTTAATAAATGTAAGCTTCCCACTAAGAATATAGTTTATAAATGAGTATGGTATTGACCAAGCCACAGTGTTAAAAAACTGCTTTGCCAACTAAAATTAGCGATCCACAATTACACACTCTTTCCTATCATTAACAGAAGAGCAATTAGCTACAACAGAAATTTGGTTTCAGCAGACACAAAGAATTGTGCTCTTTAAACCTGTTGCCCATCATGAATTTAAGTCTTCTTAAAAATAGCTTTAGTCACTTTTATTGGTATAAACACCTAAATTGAGATCTAACAGCAAATAAGGATTGTGCTTGTCCATAATAACCTTAGCTGTGAAATCTACTCAGACACAAGACATACAACCTTCCACATACACAAGTTATTTGTCAGCAAAGCAGAATGCTGCCATTCTGAAACAATTACATACAGTAAAGGTTTTCAATATTTTATTAAAGAAAACAGTCAAAATGTACAAGTATTACCCAGGTTTGTAGATAACTTCCTATAAAGGCAGTAAAATATGAATTTCAATCTAGGTTTTAAAAACTGCTATAGTTGCTTATTTTTAAAGTTGGTATTTTAAAATCACATTTCACAAATAGTTCTGAAATATTACCAAATGAATAGTGCAACAAGAAAAATTGAAATTAGTTCTACACTGTTTGTATGTCAAGCAAAAGTTATAACTAACTGCTTCAAATACTCAAACCATTTGAGAATGAATGAACCCAACAGCTCCCACCAAAACTGACTTCTGACCACATTAGGAACGTCCTCTTCATGTTCTTCACTTACTTAAAATCAAATTATAATAAAACAACACCTCTTGAGGTCATCAAAAATAACTTTAGTATAAAATTGTCTTGGCCCTTATCAAATATTACATGAGTAAAATTGTTAAGCCTTTATCAAAACAGACAGGAATAGGGAAACAAAAAAAATGTCATGGCCTTAATCCATATCTGTTGGAATCATGTTTAGAAACGTTAGAAGCAAGACCAGAAACTCGGAGCCCTGTTTTGTTTTTAAAAACCACACAATCACAAAGAAAAAAACAGCTTCTTACTGCCTAAGGTTTGGGGGTGTTCTGCTCAAGTACCTGTTCCCATAGACAGCAACCTGTTATGTTCTGAAGAGAGCATACACAAAATATAGAAAAATAAATAAAATAGCTTCTTACAGCCTAAGGTTTGGGTGCTGGGTGGTGGTTTAGTATGTCCCCCACAGGTCACACTCTCTTGAGCTCATATGCAGAAATATGGAAGTTTATATCCATCTTTCTTTTTTGAGAAAGAGAAAAGCCCCCCTACATCCCAAAGCTCTTGAGATCGCAAAGGATGGTGCCCTGGGTGCTCTGGATGCTTTGGCAGCATGGGAAGTGGGCTCGGAGACAGACCCTGAGCTCCTTGTTGAAGATGAAGCAGAGGATCGGGTTGACCCCTGCCTGAGCAAACGTCATCCAGACGGAGGTGGTCAGGTACACCTGGGGGATGGAGCTGGCCTTAATGAAGACCCGCAGGTAGCAGGCCACAATGTAGGGGGACCAGAGCAGCAGGAAGAGCAAGGTGATCATGTAGAACATCTTGCAGAGCCTTTTCTCCATCTTAAACTCCTCCAGCACCAGCAGCCTCTTGATCTGGCTGTGGGTAGCCTGCCTTATGCCCACAAGGGTGGGCGGCGTGGGCCCCCTGCCAAAGCCAGCCGTCCAGTTCGCAGCCGCTTGGCCGGTGGCTCCCGGCCCGTGGAAGGTCCAGTTCTGGCTGATGGCCGGTACCAGCTGGGCCGGCTTCATCTTGCGGTGGCCGTGGATGAAGAAGAGCAGCTTGATGTAGACCAGGTGGGTGGCGGCAATGACGGCCGCCAGCATGAGCATGAAGCCCAGCGTGTCATTGGCCTTGACGTAGCGGTGCTCGAAGATGCACTGTTCCTCCTCCCGGATGAATTTGTAGGTGCCCACGTCAAAGACGGGGGGAAAGGCCATGGCCATGGAGAGGGTCCACACCATGCACACCACAGCCAGGCAGGTCCAGCCTGTCATGCGCTTGGCGTAGAAGCGGTGGTGGGCGATGGCCATGTAGCGTGTGACCCCCACGCAGAAGAGCAGGAAGGCGGCGTGGAAGCAGAAGAGCACGGCCAGGAAGGCCAGCACCTTGCAACTGAGGGGCCCGTGGGGCCAGGCGGCCCCGCTGCGCACCGACAGCATGACGAAGGGGAAGCAGGCGAGCGAGCGGAGCCCGTCGGCCAGGCAGAGGTCCAGCAGCAGGTAGTAGGGCGCGCGGTGCAGGTGCCGGTCCTTGAGGATGAGCCAGGCGAAGAGCACGTTGCCGGCCAGGCTGACGCAGAGGATCAGCCCCAGCGTGGCGAGCTTCAGCCCGGAGGCGCTCAGCAGGCCGCCGGCGCTGGGCAGGTGCGGGCTGCTGCTGCTCCCCAGCTCGCTGCTGTTCGCCATCGGGTCCTTCCTCCTCCTCCTCCACTCCTCCTCCTCCGCGCAGGCAGGGCCGGGGGCTTAGGGCCGGGGGCTCAGCGCCGCGGCAGCGCGCCGGGGCCGAGGGCCGCGCCGCCCGGCGCCCCCAGACCAGCAGCAGGAAGGACCCGATGGCGAACAGCAGCGAGCTGGGGAGCAGCAGCAG
>NW_024580670.1:3942796-4002167 GCF_017639235.1 Corvus kubaryi
CCCGCGCTAGCTCCGCGCCCGCCGCCGCCGCCGCCCCGGGGGCATCGGGGATGCGCTGGGGGGGATAGGGGGGCGCGGAGCGCAGCGGAGCCTCCCCTTACCGCCGGCAGCTGCTCCTCCGCGCCGGGCGAGGGGCCGACCGAGCCTGCGCACAGCGGCGGCGGCGGCTCTGCCCAGCTCCCGCTGAGGACAATGGGGTAAATCCCCCTCCCTCTCTCCCTCCTTTTTCCCTTCCCTCCTCCTCCTGCTGCTCCTCCGTCCCTCCGCCCACGCCTCCGCCCCCCGCGCAGCCCGGCCCCTGCGGAGCGCGGGGCTGAGCCAGGCGCGCAGCGGCGCGGAGCGGCGCGGAGGTCCCGCTGCCGCAGCGGGGATGGGAGCGGGGCCGGGCTGGGTGGAGTGGAGCCGTCCGCAGCCGGACCCCCGGCCCCCGCCCTTCTCCCGCCGGGGGCGAGTGCTGGGAGGGGGCTCGGGGACAGCCTCGGGGTGTGGTGTGGTGCGGTGGGGTGAGGTGAGGTGTCCGGCCGCAGCGGCCGTCTCGGGGATCCCCTGCATCCCCTTCTGGCGGCGCAGGGGAGGGTGATGCTGTTCACAGCTGATGGAGACAGTGTATCTGGGCGTAAGACAGGTGTGTGTGTATGTGCCCCTATACACACGTCTTGGTACCTTTGGCATATGTATTGGTTCAGGACAGCCACACATTAGTGATACACCCGTGTTACAGTGACCAGTGTGCTTCTGCTAGATTTGGGCGTGCTAAATGGCCATTTAACTTCCTGCTCACAAGGGAGGCAAGTCCAGCAGCACCTGTTGCGGTGCAGCATCCGGGTGCGGTGTCCCTTGCTGGGCAGGGGGGTTTGCAGGGGAAGGAGGCTTACAGCAAGCTTGCAAGGCAAATGTTTCAGTGTGAACATCAAAGAAAAAGAGCCTCTGCAAGTCGGGAGCCTGACATCTGGGTTACTAGTGGAACCTGTCATTTGGGGTCTGACTAGGGTTCGTAAGAGAGTCAAAGAGGATGCTCTCCATGTTTCTGTGTTGTTCAGGGGCTTACCAGCTCCCAGGCTCAGTTACACAGGACCCACGGAGGGCTGGGCAGTTTTTGTGAGCTGGATAAACTACATTTGACCCGACCAGCACAGAGCACCTGCTGATGCACCTGTTCTGCTGGTGCAGTTTTATAATGGGCAGTTTAATGTAGGCCAGTGAGACACAGATCCTTGTCCTCTCTTTCCCTCTTTGCCATCCTTGTGTATGTAGGGCAAGGCCTCTCTGCGTGCCTTGTAAGGCACGCACCAACGCACGGCCCTGGGCTCACTGGAGATGCTAATGCAATTATCGTACTATTACTGAGTTTCCTTCATGGCCTCTTGTGAAGGACATGTCTGAAATCCTTTTTGAGCATTCTATTAAAAGCCATCAGTAAATTCATCATTATTCCAGAAACTGTAGCAATTAAATCATCTGCATCAGCCCCAAAAGCGAAGGTTGGTGGAGCATCTTTTGGGCAGATCTTTCTGGCTGGTTTCAGAAAGTCCCTCTGCATGTAGCAGGGACCAGGCTCTGACCCTGATCGTGCCACCAGACGTCCAGAGCAGCTCTCCTGAACTCCTGGCACTTTAACAGTGATGAACCAAAGCTAGACTTTGGCCGAAAGATGTGTTGAGGGAAATCTGCATCACGCAGGACTTCATTTGCCCCTGGATCTTGTTTATGTCCGTTATTTGTTGCAGTGTTAGGAGACCAAAGAAATCCTGAGAGGGGGAAAAAAAATAGGTGGTAGATAATTGAGGCTGCTTTTTTCTTCCTACCAGTGCATCTGAGCTGTTTTCAGTTGTTAGGTTTCTCATTTGCACCGAAGTTTTACTGTGACAGAGAATTGCCCACGGGTTGTTCAGTTCTTTGTGCAATTTTCCAGGCGTTTCTCACATTCATGCAGTGACTCGAGTGCCGGGTTCGCGGTGTCCCCTCGGCAGCCCTGGCACCTCTGTCAGAAGCGGTGCCTTTGTGGAGGAGCCGGGACACCGCGTATGTCGCTGGCCCCCGGTGCAGCACAGGACCGCGTGAACAGGCTCCGCCACGGCAGGCTGCCAGGACCCAAAGTGCTTTGCCAAACAGGAGTAGGAGGATCGGTTGTCCTTGGGGGCATGAGGCTTTTCAGAGGAGACATTATGGCCCGCGTTAGCTCTGTGATCTCTGCCATCAAGTGAACAAAAGGGAATAACGCACCTGCTTCCCTCCTCCGCTCCTGCGGGAAGGGTTTCTCCTCTCCCTGAACGCTCGCCAGCGCAGCTGAGCTGGCTCAGGAGCTGCCGTAATTCACTGCTATCTTGCCAGGCCAGCAGCAAATTGCTAGCTCATCTTTCTTCCACCTGTAGCGAGAAGAGAGCCGGCAGGGAATGGTGTTTCATCCATTTTCCCAGGGCTGCTTCCCTGATGAGGCTGTTATATAGTGCTATAGGAGGTGTGAGCCTAGAATTTGGCTGACTGAGAGATGTGACACTAAAGGGACAGCCAGAAGGAATGCAGAAAATACGGGGCAGGTGGGGGGTTAACAGTCTTTATATGAGCAGGCTCCTTGCCTCCCAAAGGGGCTGACCTGGCATTAGACCCGCCGGGATAACTCTGTGTGTTAGTTACATCCTGCCAGGAGAAGAGCCCTCCCTGCCCCACCTGGATGGCCCCATACAGGCAAGCCAGCACCTCAGGCTGCTTCATGTCGTGTTTGCGTCCGACCCATCAACTTCAAACAAGTTCCTCATCCAGACTCAGTCTCAGGGTGGACATTAAGACAGTGCCAGATTTACAGCATTTGACTAAAAAACAGAAATAGGGTATTTGCTGTTACAGAAGTGTTACAGAAGTGCTCAAGGAGCTCTTCCCACCTGCAGGGACTGTGGTGCCTAGGGAGGTGTCAACCACTGAGAGTCAAAAGGAGCAGCAGGGACTGCCCCCATATACACATGGCAAAGCCTTCACCTTCAGTGCTGTTTGGCTCTGCCAGGTGTCCAGCCCCCAGGTGAGCAGGGACACCTCTGTGCATGGGTGTACCCCTGGACACTGAAACACAGAGTCGCTGCCTCCAGTGCCCTGGCAGGGGCTGGAAACACTGTGTGTCCATTGATTTGAGCGCAGCCAGACAAAAGCCAGACCCATCACAGCAGTCGTGGGGAACAGGTAATTCCCAGAGATTGTAATGAGAGTGTTAAGCTCTTTTCCTTTCTCCCTTCAATCACTTTCACAAAATGAGTTAAATGAAGAGCTATTCTCTGCTTACAAAATGGTGCTGCACAAGCTAGATGGATTCCTCTGACCTTCCAGTGTGCTTTACTTGAATTGGCTGCCTCTTCATGTTCTCCTCTCACTGCCTTGAACGGGAAAGACAGCTGAAATAGGGACTCTTACAGCAAATACTGTGGCATATTGCCTTCTTTCTATCAGTCACTGGTATACTTCCTGAATCCTTATCTATTTATTATTGGAGGTTTTATTTGTGTTCCTGTGGCTGGGAGCTCTCCATAATGTTTCTGTAAAGAGAAGTGTCCTGTACCCCTGTAATACTGTAGCAGAAATCAGTGTTGTCCCTGGTGTGATGTAAGGGAAGAAGTAGGAAATGTCTGGACATGCCTGAAGGACAATCCCAGAGCTCCACCATGGCTGACGTGCCACAGGGAAGCAGGACAGGTGAGAGCAGTTAGCCAAAGCCATTCTGCTGTCACAGATAATTCAGGCAAGGAAAAGTTTTTGGGCTTTGCAATCAAGGAGGTGGAAAGGTCAGTCTGGAGCAAAAAAGGAGAACAGAGACTTGAGCTGGAGCTGGCACAAGAGGATTAAAGGTCCTCCTTCCCAGCTTCCTGTAATTCCCAGAAAGCTCTCTGGATGACACTCATTATTTGTGTTATCTTTGCACCTAGTGGAGTGAGTCAGGGACCAGGGTGCTACACAACAAAAACAAAAAGCTTTCCTTTTTGCCAAGGAAACTTAAAATCCAACAGTGCCATGGTAGAGAGAGCTGATACGAACCCTAGAGAAGGGGGAGAATGAGCAAACCACGAGGTTGCAGCCTAGGGAATGGCATTGGCGTAACGGTGGCTATCAGTCATCCCTGGAAGGGGAGGAGGGAGTGCCAGGAGCTAATGAGGCAGTTTTGTGGGTGTTTACAAGGATCATGATAATACTTTGTGGCAATGACAGAACAGAAGATGACACATTAAGGTAATGTTTGGGCACTGGGTAATGTGAAAACATCGTGAGAAGATTAAAATCTGCAAAATTTACAGTACTACCCAAAATAACTGCTCTGCACAGGAGCCATGTTTGCCCTCTGTAATCAGGGCACAGCCATGGTACTTGCCAGTGAAATGAAGACAGATTTGAAATTATGCTGGAAAACCTCCACCCTGCCTCTTGCTTGCAGAGGATCCAGATGTCAGGTTGGGGATGGGGCACTAGGCACTGCCATCAGGCTGGGAAGGGCTTGGGCCAGCAGAGCCCAGATCTGTGCTCAGCAAAACACTAATGGAGGATTTTAGATGTGGTTTTGTTCACATAATTATTAGCGCAGTAGTGCAAAATGTACAAATGACACCAGAGTGGATGGGACTATTAATGTCACTGTTGAGTCCTGATTTCCTGGATGGCAGTGGAGAACTGCAGGCGAACAGTCACAGAGCTGCATCTCTGTGACAGAGGGGTATCTGACAGCTAGCGATCACATTTTTAAAGGGCTTATTCCTGGCTGTTTAATACTTCATATGCTCTCTTGGGGGGGAGGAGGGAAGAACGGAGGCGTATATTTGGCACAGCAGGGAAGTGGACTCGGGTCTTTTCCATCCCTTAGTGCTGTGCTGTTGCAGGAGGAGAGAAAGCCTCCTTCCACAGCAGTACTAATCCTCCTCCACAGCAAGATGAACGTTTTGAACTTGAACAACTCCTCTCATTTTTCCCCCATGTGATTGTGAGTCAGGCTGAGCTTCTCTATTCTTCTCCATAATTGAGTAGGAGATTATTTTGACTGGAAATAACCAGACACAGGTATCATGGCTGTGAAAGCCTCCATGCATGCCACTTGCTAAAAGTTCTGTAGCCTGCAAAGGGACCTGGTCTTTAAAGGCTTTGCTCAATGGAGAGGGAAGAAAAGCAGAGGGGAAGAATAGCTCCTTCCTGCTTACTTCTATCACTGTCTCTGCTAAACTTAACCTGCTGAATTGTTGGTGACACGCTGTTCTTCAGAAGCAGCTCCTTTGTGGAAGACCTCCCCTGTGACATGGGGAATAGCTGCTGTGAGACAGGAAATGTCCCTGACATTATGGCTTTCTACAGGAGCTCATAGCTGCTATCCAGTCCCATGGACATACCGAGAAAGTTACGAAAAGCCATTCCTTTAAAATCTCCCCAGGCACAGATTTTTCTGTCTTGCTCTTCCTGTATCCATAGTTGTCTTTCATGGGATGCAGGCCAGCTGCTTGGGTTGCATTCCCACCCTTCTGTCCTAAACGCAGTGAGTGATGGCAGAGTGCAGGGCAAGGGAGAAGCAGATGCAATGTATGTCTGTGTCAGGGCACATGGCTTCCTCTGCTGCCATGGCAGGGGATGCTGCCAGATGCCGGTTCTGGCTCGTGGTGGGTTCCAGGGAGGCAGGGCCGACTTTTAGCTACACACACTCCTACCACCAAAGCCAGACACTAAGGAGCATTTCACAAGATCAGGCTTTCTCCAGTTTATACATAAGTGGGATTGCTTCAGGCTATTGAACCAGCCTGCTGCAGACTAGCCAAGCCCAGAAGTTTTATCTGTGTTATACCAAACTCAAGCCACTGCTGTTCTGCTTGTGCATCTAATGTCTCAGCTGCTTGCTGAGGAGCTAATGAGCTTTTGGGGATACATGGGTGCTATAAACTCCTTAGGCCAGAGATAAGCAGCTTATTGCCTTTAGGAGCACTGCCAGCCCTTGGCTCTGCTGCTGCGGTGCTTCTCAGGCCCAAGTTCTTCATTAGCAGGAAGGGCTGTAAAGTCTTGAAATAAGTGTGTTCCTAATTGCATGTGTGCATGTGCATGCTGCAGTCATCTCCACAGGGTGAGGTAAAACCAGGCAGTGGGACAAGCAGGAAACAAGAGGCTTTACATACTGTTGTCACATCTCCTCGCGTGTGACTTCAGCCCTCACAAAGCACATTCCCTGCACTGAGGCTGTGCTGTCTCATCGGTACAGGATGAATCCACCACCCTCATCACAGCAAAATGGCCTTTGGCACCCAACAGGAAATTCACCATGGACAGTGTGGGCAGCTTCAGAACAAAAGGGGGCTCTGTTGGTCATGAGCCAACTTATTTCCATTGCTATCCTCTCTTTGCTTTTGGATAGAGCTACTGTGTATGTCTGTCTAGAAAATTCACTGGGTAAAATAAAATTGAGGTAATGCACAACTGAAAGTTCACTTGCAAAGTCACTGTAAAGGCAATCTTTTATTTCCTTCTTATGAATTGAGCCCTTGCTGTTCTCCACTCATTGTCTGCACTGTCTACCATCAAAAGCAATCCCATTGCAACAGGCCAACACGCTGAGGTTACTATTCCTACTAAATGCTAGAGAGAGCCTTCAAATCAAATCTGCTTGGCTAGTCAAACCATCTCCATCCTTATTGGCTATTTTAGTTTTTTCCTCCCCTTTTACCCAGGTATAAATTAGCCAAACAGCTCTCTTACAAGGTAGAACTAGGAGCAGAATTTGGTATGCAACTCTCAAGTTTTTATTCAGTTGCTCTTCTTGGAGCAGCTTTGGAATTAATCTAGTCATCAGGGAGAGTTATTTGAGGTGCTGGAAGTACCTTCTGATACCATCTTTTGAGTAGATAAAATCTGAAATCTGATTTCTTTGCTGTTCCATTGTCCTTATATGTTACCTTTCCTGTTGGTTTACACTGTGCACAGTCTAGATGAAGCCAGAACTACTCCCTTATTTCGGCACTCTGTGCAAATAGATATCCCCTCCTTGCCTACAGCCCCTTCCCCCCACAGCTGGTGGAAACGAAAGGATGAGCAGTGTAAAACCTTCAGTGTGACTAAAACTGTGAGATTTAACTGTACCAGGGAGTCCACGAACACTGCTTGAATGCTAAATTCATAGTTAAACGGGTGTTGTCTGTTGAGATAACGCCCTTGCTGGGGTGTTGGAGTGGGATGATGATCTGGCAGCGTGTTCCTGTGACCACGAGCAGCGGTTCTGAGGACAGCTCAAGGTTCTCCACCACCGCTGCTGGAGCAGAACAGAAAGTTCAGTGCCATGCCTGGAATTCAAATCCAGCCACCAGATTCATGCTCACGGGCTGAAAGTCACTAACTGGCCCTTCTGTATTTAAATCAGTTCTTCAACAAAGGCGTTCCCTTGTCATTTCATTTAACTTTGAACTATAGGAATAGCACATTAAAAGGTTTTGCAGTTTTAAAGTGTTGGTGGGTCTCAACCAACTCTGTGGGCTAAGTAAAGCGTGAGAAATATTTTTCACCAGACTATCCTATCAACTAAGCTTTTAAGGCAGAATGATGAAAAGGAAAACATTATTTTAATAGTGCTTTCTTTCTGGTAAAAGGTCTTGCTAACTTTTTGAAGCAGAGCTTGGAATAACAGATGAAAACTGTCAGAAAAGCTGTGATGTACTTTGGAGCTCAGTGAAAATTGTGACCAAAAATCTGAGTCTGCCCAAACCCTGAATTATATGCCAAAATGCCCCAGGATTCCTTGGCTCATCATGCAAGTTGTTAAGGGTAAGAGCTTACTTGTTTGGGGTTGGGTTTATTCTTAGGCATTCCTTTTGCGCAGAGTTTTTCTTTGGAAGGGCTGGGTCGTTTCATTTTTTATTTATTTGGCCTTTTGCCCTTGCATTTTATCTAACTTTATTTTACTTCAGTGATGCAGGACTGATGAGGAAAAACCTCCCAGAGCTGTGTTAAACCTGAAATCTTCATACCTGAGAGAAGGATTCCACATTTTTTGAGATCTTGAAAAAATTTGGGGGGATTAAATAAAAACAAAGCTTAGGGGAAAAAAAGGACACTGGTTACATGCATAGCACAAAAGCCTTGTAGAAAGCCTCTGGATGCCACTGGCATGCCAATTGATATACCTTTGCAATAAGGACATGGTGACTGGGAGGATCACGGAGAGCTGTATGAATTCTATCCGTGCGATGCGTGAGCTCAGCCTGGGGAACAAACCTCATCTGCCAAGTTCTGTAGGGCCATTTCCAGCTTTTCTCCTCGAAGGAGAGGCTCTGCTTCCAATGAATAAAGTGGGAATTTTGACATTGATTTCAAAGGAAGCTAAATTGAGCTCCATGAAAAGGGAGCACTAGCACGCAGTGCTGCTCTTCATTTTTTCTTATTAATGTGACTAATTAAATGTTTGTATTTTTTAAGCACTAACTGTTTTTTTGATGGTCGTTTAGAGACTTTGAGAAAGTCAATAATTTTGATGAAATAGGACTGTAGACTCCAGAACAAAGTCCACATGGAATCCGTGATGTTGCTAGGATACAGCTATTAGTATTTTCAGTGGCTGGGTTATTTTTTGGTGTGTTTTTTTTTTTTTTTTTTAATAGAGTTGGCCTAACCTCTTACAAATAGTAGAAGAATTTGTGACTGCCTGATCCCTTACATGATGCTCCCTCAGTTTACCTTAATGGAGCCAAACTTGACCCTTTAATTTCAGCCGCTTTTATGTGTGAAGCAGAAACACAAAGAGCAATTTTGACCCAAATCTTGTTGGGTTTTTTTTTAATGGATGTACAGGATTTTCTCCCTGTGGGTGTTCCATTGCTGAAGTCAGTCTCCCTCTAGTGGTTTATTTCCGGAGGGGGCCTTTGCTTTGCTGCCTTGGACAGGTACCAAATGTGATGGCATGATGCAGAAAGTGGAATGACCCCTATGAGCTGAACCATAGAGCAGCGAGCTTGTATAAAAATATTATGTCCTGTAATTTTTACATGTTAGAATGTACTTATTTTTTACAATATCAACAGTAGTGGGGGGTTTCTATCCCAGGCTCACTCTGCAGTCCAGGCTAACGTGGTTTGTGCAGTGTGTAGGATGTGACTCTTGCACATTGTTCCCTTCAGCTGTATACTGGAAGCCTGTAAAAAAAAAAAGATTAGTATTTAAGCTCATGTTCCACATCAAAGCCGATGCCAGATGTGGTGCCAATAACATTATAACACAGAATGGCATTGAGGACGGTGCTATTTTGGGATCCTCATGTCTGGGGAAGCAATATCTAAGTGAAACACTCTGCAGATATTTTACTGGAAAATCAGGAAAAGCAAGATATTTGGAGTTTGTTTCCAACATATAACTTAACTTTGAGGTCTGTCAGGTTTCTTGCATTTATGTGCCTGACCTCACCTTTGCTGGGCATCTCTTTAGCACCTCAGAGAGTCCCAGTGCTTTCCAAGGGTGGGGAACAGGGAAGGATGAAAGCAGAAGCCCAATATCCAAAGCTAGGTAAGAAGTTCCAGTCTCCTAATACCTGATGCATAGATTGGGCTAAGCCAGTTCAGCTCCCCAAGGATGACTAGGTAAAGAAATAAAGATCTAATCTAAAGCATGATGAAGTGAATCTATGCCCTTATTTAACTGTAAAGGGTTTTGGATGAGGCTCAGCCTTCCTTCACAAGTGGTGGTAACCAGAGAGAGCTGTGATTCTGGAATGCATCAAGGATCCTGGAAAGACTGATGTCTTTCCAACTTGGACACTAACTTGAGGTAGGTATTGCCTTCTTCTTGCTCGTATCTGGCAGAATTCCATCCTGTGATTTGCTTTTAATATACCAAAAGAGTTATTGGACCCATTTTTTCCTTTATTAACTGTATTTATAAAGCCTGGAGAAATCTAGGATCACCTGCCCCAGAAGTTAGCAAGCTCCCATTCCATTTTCACAGGAGATCATGAGATGTCATCGCCTTCCCATGAAGCATTTCACAGAATGTTCAGTTATGTAACAACTTTAAGGGTATGGTTTTACTTTTGTTTGCCTTCTACTTAATGCTCAGCTTCTATTGGGCAATCAGGAATCTTGGTCCCTTGGGAGATGTTAAACCACCTTCCTTTGGATGCTGCTCCGTAAAATCTGCACAGTGGTTTCCATGAGAGTGATTTTGGAGCCAATTTTGTATTTTATTTTTGTTTTCACTCTTCAGGATCAAGTTTCTACACAGTGTCCTGGCCAAAGCTGACTTGGTTTTAGTTTATAACTTGAGCAAGAACTATTCCATTTATTTTTAGTTATATTAAAAAAAAAAAAAAAAAAGGCATTTACTCTTAGGATGTAGACAAAGTTCCTGTACTTTTTAACAGCTCCACAGCTAAAAAAGCAGAGGTACAAATTTAGTATGCACATGTCCTTTCTGAGATTTGTTCTGCCATCAGTCACCAACAGTAAGTTAATAGGATTCCTGTGTTTACAAGGACACTTATGAGATGCCCACCAACACATGAACTGGCTTTACTTTTATGTAATTGTATTGATATTTTTTTAGACTTTCAAAATGCATCTATAGGAATTTTTTTTAGTAAGGGAGGAAAGGATCTGGTTGAACTTCACTTCTTTTTGGACTAGTGAATGGTTATATCAGTTATAGAAGCTGAGGAAAGGTTCCCCTGCTTGTTTGACTTGGGCAGGTTCATGTATTTGAAGGAAGGCTTCTCTGGGAGCTTGCAGGCACCAGCTGCTTGAGGAGCCTCTCCTGTGGAGCAGGTTCTGTGTGGAAAACCTGTCCCAGGCAGGACTGGACACAAGCCTGTCAGAAAAACAGGGGCAGTGAGCCAGGTTGTTTTTAACAAAACAAAATTATGCAATATCATTTAGTTCTGACATGTTCCCAATATGCAGCAAATGAAGAACTCACTAAATACAGTATATCTCTGGCCATATCATTTGAATAAAACTTGTTTCCATGACAACCTCTGCTTAACAGCTTGGCTGATATGAAATCATTCCTAGATGAGGGAGCTTTTGCCAAAAGCATTGGGATTCAACACTTTAATATCATGTTTTAGGGTTTAAAAAACATTTATTTAAGCCTCTGGAAGCAAATATCAACTAAAATCCCTTCATCCTCACCTCTGCTTCGGCTCCCAGTTGATCAGTTTATCTTCCTGGGAACCTCTCAGAAGCAGCTCCTGTGTTACTTAATATGCTTCTGAAGTCCCAGGCAGTGTTTCAAGAGCAAGTGATCGTGACACCAGCGTTTGGTAGAGAAATTACATTTCATGGCTGTTGGCTCAGGCTGTGAGGCAGCAGCGGCAGCAGCTGGGCACAGCAGCCGAGGCTTGTGCTCCAGCTATCCCTCAAGTTCAGGAAGGTTTATGTTCCAACCAGCTCTGCCTCAGAGTGAAAAAGAGGAGCTTCAGCTGGAGAGAGGTCTAGCTAAGGTTTCACACCATTCATTTTGTGTCAGGAGCACTGAACAAACCCAGGTTATCTCTTAGATGTTTTTTAAGGTGCGGTACCTGTCGCCTCAGACAGCTGTGGAACACTTCCAGGGTGGAAATGCACTGTGACTGCTCGTATGGTGCTTGTTCCCTTCCTCCCTTCCAGGTGCAACACTGCATTAGAATATAGCTAAAATAAGCCTAATGCTTTCCTAATATTTCTCATGTACACAGGCATTGCAGTTGCCACAGTGATGGTGCACAACTGTCAGCTGGGGAAAGGAAGGTCCTGATGGTTTTAAGAGGCATTCTGCCCCCTCAAAATACCGTTGTATTGTAGCAGGGGGATTTCCTGCACCAGCTGGGAGCAGGGACTACAGCAAAATCTACTGGAACAGGCAAATAATGTTTCAAGCACACGTAATGTACCCATTGCTGTCAAGATTTTGGGATCAGCAAGGATTGTAAGGGTAGGGATTTAAATCTCAAATAAAACCACAGAAAGAGGTATGAAGTATTCACTGTTTCTTCTGGCTAAAATGTGCCTTTTCAGCTCTAATTCGCCCCAGCATGGGCCTTTGGGTGACAAAAAGGTTCAGGTGCCTGAAACTGGGTGCAGACAAGCAGTGCTAGGACCACATAATATGGGGCAGAGCAGTATTCCCCACTCCAGTTCATTGGGTTTTTTTTCTCCCCACTTGTTACCTGGGAAAATTTTGGCTGTTAGCTATTGGAAATGAGCTGAGCTAATCCACCAGCTGACTCCTGCTCTCCACCCCACAGTCCTGCTTAGTAAGGCCTTAGCAGAAAATCAGCAGTTTACCTGGGGAGCCCTGCAAGGGAAAGAAAGATGTGGCTGGGAGGAGGTGTGAGGAATGGAGCCAGAAGCCTTTTCTGTGCTGGTGAGCTTTAAGCAACTCATCTCTGCACCATCTTGTAGCACAGGGCTGAACCGTAACACAGTTTGTTTCTGGTTAAGCTGCTTGAGAAGGTATAAGAGCACAGGAGGCATCACCAGGGTTTCCTTAAAAAGAAACCTTCCAAGTATATAGCAAACATTGATAAAATACATTTTTAATTCAAGTGCTATAAATACCTCTCTGAAAGCGGTAATAACTTCCTGGGATTTTTAATCTCTGAAATGATTTCACTCAAGGTGTGCTGGCAGCATGAGGTAGCTGAGCAGGATCAGGATGCTGTGCTTGTGATCATTTTTCCTGGTGAGATTCATCTCAGGAGACTCTTCTTCCTCTGTGTCACGACTTCTTAGAAATCTCTGTAGGCAAAGATGCGTTAATTTGATGCATCCTGTGATTGCCCTTCCTCCACAACCAAATTAATTTACTGTTAGTTGAGATTCCCACAACGTTCCTTGTGCCACTGTGAAGCCTGGTATTTATCGATGTAAATAAGGAATAAACTGAGGCTTTACATATCTCATTTGGAATAATGATACAGGCTGTGCCTCCTGGCCCTCACTCCGTGTCTCAGAGGTGTGGGGATTTTATTCCTGTAGCGTTCCTTGCAGCGCAGGTTGTTTATAACAGAATGATTTGTTTTCAGCATGAGCTGTAATGTTTTAACTGATGAGCAGCTCCCTCATAATGGAATCTGGAGGTTTTCATTGAAGCGTGTGGTTCCATCAGAGGCAGGTGCTGGATTCAAAGTTACTGTAGTACAGTCTAGGGGGCTTGGCCTTATTTCCAGAGTGATGCTGCTGCACATCCAAAATTTAATACTGTGTTGGCAGCCTCAGCAGAGGACACCAAAAATGGGTTAGGTGTGGAGAGTGTCATCGGCAGTCACAGAGGCAAAAAGTGATCCTTTAGGGTCATAAGAAATCAGCACTCTCCTCTCCTCCTCCTCTCTCCTCCAGCTCTTCTGAGAAAATCTGTGCCTAGATACAGCCATTTATTGTAGGGATTTTTCAGGATTAACATTTTTGGTGGGCTCATCATTAAAATAGAGAGAAAATGCTTGGAGTGGGCATACCAATGAATTTTTAGATTCCAAGCTCTCCCAAATGGTCATTATCTTCCTTTCTATTTAAAGAGGAATAAATTAAATTGCAAGAGATGGTGCAACTGGTTTGTAGATCTTATTTAATTTGGACTAGCAGTTTGCATTTTCCATCTGTACAACATAATCATTAATTTTTTGTGTTTCTTGATTGTCACTGTGCAGACTACTTTTTATGGGTGAACTCCGCCCTTTCTTACTGTTAGATTTTTATTTATTTAAAGGAGTGTGTCTTTATAGATTTTTCTTTTAGGATGAAGTATATATAAAATTATTCATCATACTAAATGGGCTTGCAATGAAATCTATGTGATTCATGGTCTTTGATCCTGCTATCACTTTATGTGGGTGTTTAACTTTACTACTGTGCACAGTCCCAATGGGGAGAATCTTAATTTAAAAAATACTATTCTAAAAATAATGTAAGCGGTTTTGCACATGTCCATGTTGGATTGTGAGGAACATCTCCCTGTAAAACCAGACATGTAAATTAAATGAGCTGCAGAGAAGATGGGAAGACAGAGAAATTATAATACCCCAAGTCTGGAAAGGTTCATTGTTGCACTGTCTCTATCCATGGTCAGTCTACACAGTAGCCACCCCTTCATTGTGTGAATGGAGAAAATGTTCTGTCTTAAAACTTGGGTTTTTAGAAAGATTTAGTGTGGTCAGCACTGCCAAGCCAAACTGAGCACAAAAGTTATTTTGCTCTGTAAGGCAGCCCCAAAGACACGTTGTGTCTGCGGTGTGACCTGTGTATGTGCAGAGAAGGGCTGCCAGCAGTGTGCGTGAACATGCAAGGGTTTTGTGTCCTCAAAGTGGGAGTTCTAGAGAGATTTAGTGTTTTGGTCAGCACTGCCAAGCCAAACGGAGAACGAAGGTTATTTTGCTCAGTAAGGCATCCCCAGAGACACGCTGGGTCTGCGGTGCGACCTGTGTATGTGCAAAGAAGGGGCTGCCATTAGCGGGGCCGTGCAGGGTGGTGGCATCGGGTACGCTGTGTGCCCCAGCGCCTCGTGGCCCTGGGCTGTTGTAAAGGTCTAAGGAAGAAGATCAGCGATTCCCTTCAGCTATGCCCCGCAGGAAGGGCACTGACGGGATGGTGCGAGCGCCTGTGCCCCTTTGGGGAGCCACCCATGCGCTCCAATGGTCCCTCGGCCATGTCTATCGCTGTCACCACCCTACCCTGCCCCTTGCCCGTCTGTCCGTCCTTCCCGTCGCACCTTGTCCCCGTCTCTCCGTCCCTCCCCTGTCCCTTGTCCAAGCCGGAGTCCCGCTCACCCCCTCCCGCGTCCCTCCTCGCAGCGTCCCTTGTCCCCTCCCCGCGCCCCGTCCCGCCCCTCGCCCCCCCCCGCCCGCCCGGGGAGATGGCGCTCAGCCCCCCCGAGCGGACCGCGCCGGGGCTGCCGCTGCACTCGCCATGGACCTTCTGGCTGGACAAGTGAGTGGGGCCGGGGGGCGGCGGGAGATGGGGAAACCCCCCACGTCCGTCTAGGAAGGGATGCGCATGTCTGGGATGATCGGTTCGCTCGTCCAACAGATTGGATGCGGGAAGTTAATCCTGGGCTGCATATGGGGAACGTGCTGGTGCGGGGGACTGTCCCGGTGCCTGTCCCCGTCGAAGGAATCGGGAGCGGTTCTCGGAGCCGCGTAGTGAAACTGGTTTGGAAACGCTTTCTGTTTTGTAGTTCAGCGGACACACATGGGTCCAGGCACCGTCGGTGCAGGTTTGAGCTCTAAATTTAGAGATGACGCTCGCCAGCCCCGGGAATAGACGGGTAGAGGTTGTGCTTCGCTGCTGTGGTTTGTGCATCCCTGCTGCCCCAGATGGATCCGGTCCCACTGACTGTGACATGCCCGATCTTACAACTCTTTAATATCAGGTTTGGCTCCCGTAGGTGATCAGTTCTTAAAATCCAAAGTGCTATGTTTTGAAGGATTAGCTAAAATTTTTTGATTATGTGCAGGTTAATATTACGTTTCATGTGCTTGGAGTTTGAGCCTCTAATGCCGTGGAAAGAGGCTGTCAAGGGACCTCACCCCTGTTGTGCACACAGTGAGGCATAGGGAAGAAGTGCCAAAGCCAAAACTGAAAAAGAAAGTTTCTCACCAGCATTTGATGTTGTTTTCCTAGCATGTATTTTCTAGCATCTTGTTTTTTAATCTACAGCTTCCTTTTCTCAATTTTTGGGTGTATTTCTCCTCTCTCCCCACTCCAGAGGGAAAGTTTATCAGCCTTTCTGCCACTGAACATACTGCCCCATGCTATTGGTAAAATTCTCCTCTTTAGTTATTTTTCTGGTAGCTTTTCAACTTGCGACAGAGAAATTACAAGCAGCTGTTGAAAACGCACAAATATTCTCATGTCCTGCAAATCAAATCTAATAAATAAACCCACCAATTATTTCTGATTAATCCTTTTCCAGTCATGATGCAGTTATGGTCAGGTTCAGGATCTGAGTTGTATTTTTGCTTAGTTTTTAAAAAAAAAAATTTGAACTGGTGTTTAATCAAGTCACCAACCAGGTCTGTTTGTTTACACAAGCCATGTGGAGATAAGCATGTATATTTTTTATAATCAGCACTGGAAGCTAAAATCTATTTTGAGTTCCTGAGTCCTATCATTTTTTTTAAAGGCTTGATTCACAATGTTTTAGACTCTTAAAATGCAGTTATTCTATAGATTATTTTTTGTCTTTTCAGATGACATGTAAATGCATTTAATTTGTATTGTTGTTTCTTAACTTATAAAGCCGAGACTGTATATATACAAAAACAAAAAAAGTGGGACCATATATACACACAAAACTGTGTATTTTGTTTACCAGCAACAGAGATAGAATAATGACAGGGAACAAGAATGACAGCAAACAAGACATGTTTTATACACTCAAGAATCATTTAAGGCATTAAAAAGCACACAAGAGATGGAACCATGATCTTAATTTACTGCTGTGTGTGGAGGTTCGCGTCTCTCTGCAGAGCCCCACAGAAGTGGCTGGGACATTTATTGGTACATCCACAGAGATTTGATGGAAGCTTAAGCTTGTATCGGATGGACTTTCCGTAGCAGATAACTGTGGGTGCTTTTTTAGCCTACTTCAGTAGCACCTAGTGTGGAGCAGTGCTGTTTCCTCAGGAGATGGTATTGATTTTTGACCGCTGCTACATTTTACCCTGTACTTGCAGAGAAAAGCAGGAAGAAGTGATGCTTAAGGATAAATAGATGTTGAGATGGATATGTAGTTATCTTTTTCTATTAAATTACTGTGAGAGAGATCCATGACATACAATTTTAAGATCTCTAAAACGTATCTTTTCATTAAGTCACGCTGTTAAAATAAATATCCATCAGCTAAGTGGCACTTTCGGTAGCAACTAGTGATGTGCTACCCTTGGGGTTCATGACCTTGCTTTTATCATAGCAGCACTGGACACTGCTTTAGAAGTAAATGCCTTTTTTTATCTACATCAGCACTTGTTTCTGTGAATGCCTTGGCACAGGCTGAACATCTGGAGGCTGGCATCCTGTGGCCAGGTCCTGGTTCATTGCCATCATCCCACACGTGTCACGGGGCATCTGCGTTTCCCGTTAGTGCTAAGCCTTTCTTGGTATCCGTGTCTGAAATAGCAACCATCTGATAGTGCTCTCTGCTATCTTACCCTGTAAATGCCTTAGGAAAATGAGTGTGATGAAAGCTTTGGGAGAACATTATTCACCAGTTTGACAAATAAGATCCTATCTATGATCTTCAAATGCTCGCAGGTCAGCAGTTTCAAAGAAGGTGCAGAGAAGCTCGCAGGTGTTTTCCTCTTAAGACAAATGAGATTTCCTTTTTGACTGTTAAAATGTTCCAAGGCCATGTGCTAAAAGTTTGGAAAACAGGAGTTTAGATCATCTGCTGTTTATTTTGTCCATTCTACAGATTTCCAAGTTCATACCCACATGTCTCATTGGTAGGATTTTTGCCTGCAGTGATGTTAGGGAGAAGGGGGAATTTCAGCAAGGCTTGCAGGTGCATTTGGTGCCACCTTGGGAAGCTGATTCATGCTGGTGGCACTTTACACTTGTGTTTATCTTGATAAGAGTCCTGTTCTGCTTGTAGTGGCTCCTGGCTCTGAAACGAAAGGTTGCCCTCTTAGGTTTTGCTACATTGCGTAGTCTTTCAGTAACTTTTTACAACAAAGTGTCAATATACATCACTGAATATAAAAAATGAAACATGAGCATTACCACTCTGGTCACTATATTGTGTAGCACATTCAACACAGGGATTGCACAAAAGGAAAAGTCAAGTGACATCACCATCAAGGACTGGGATGTCGTGGATAACAAGCCACATTATGCACTTGAAACCATCCCTTAACGGGATTTGGGGCTGTGGATCTGGGTGTGATATTTGTGTAAATACAAAGCTGTGAAGATGATTATACTTTTTGATGTACATGTACATGCTAATACATTACTTTGTAAACCTTGCAAATCCCAACTCTCACTTAGCCTGGGTGACACAATGCCATCTCATTGTGGTTTAAGCCCCGGCAAAACCCAAACACCACATGGGTGCTCGTTCACTCCCCCACCAGCGGGATCGGGGAGAGAATCGGAAGGGTAAAAGCTGGAAAAGTCATGGGCTGAGATAATGACAGTTTAATAGGGAAAGCAAAAGCTGCACATGCAGGGAAAGCAAAACAAGGAATTAATTCACTGCTTCCCATGGGCAGGCAGGTGTTCAGCCACCTCCAGGAGAGCACGGCCTCATCCTGCATGATGGTGACTTGGGAAGACAACCACCATCACTCCAAACATCCCTTCTTCCTCCTTCTTCCCCCCACTTTATATACTGAGCACAGTGTCAGATGGTCTGGAATATCCCTTGGGTCAGTTGGGGTCAGCTGTCCTGGCTGTGTCTCCTCCGAGTTTCCATCACTTTGCAGGATCATGGCCTGCTTGCCCTGTTTTCTTGCCTGATTTCGAACAATGCCCTTTAGATAATTCTCTTGCAAGAATAGTTTAACTCTTCAGTATCTTTGTGAGGGGAAGTATGTGCTTATAAACGTTGTCAAATAAGCAGTGTTATTTGTCTACTCCAGCAAAGACAAAATATTCTTACATAAGGTATTATCCTTATGTGCTGATTTTTCTCTCTGTATGTTATAGATGAGTTCTATATAAAGCTTGGTAGATATATTTTGATAACTGAACCATTTTAAGAATGTGTTAATCTTCCTAACTGAACACATCAGATATTTGAAACTAAACTTAATAATTTCCCTTCTTCCCTATAGCAAAATTTATTTATCTAGGATCATCTATTTCATCTGTTACAGCTTATGAGTAGGTGGCTTACAATGAAAAATGATGGTTAATATTATAAGAATGTTCAATCCAGTAAGTGCATTTTGACAGGCATTGATGGCTTGAAATCAGTCTTTGTATTCAGAATGGATTACCAGATTTATTTAGTTGCCACAGCATGTTTTTGACTTTATGCTTTGAAAGTAAATATTTTGCTTATTTATACCAAAAGCAGTTGTGCCTAAGCACTTACAGGGGTATTTTCAAAACTGCTTGGCAGCTTTTAAAGCTCCCGCTAAAGCTGTGATGAGATTCCCACTGGGAAACAAAGGCCAGTGTGAGCACATATGAAACAACTTCTATACTTAATTCTTTGCAGAAAAACAGAAAAGCTACAGTTCAGCATCAGAAATTAACATAAGCACAACCACCTGGAGGTTTATTCATGGATAAAACAATGGAATTTATCTTTGTATCCTTTGTTCTTTATTCATGCTGGAATAATGAAGGAGTAGTGAAGCAAGCTGGTATTAGGATTCATTTTGTGGAGATTATTCCTGTTTCCATGTTCCTGTGTGATTCACTATGAGATGCTGTACAGTGGGTCTGGCCTGATTAGGCAACTTAATTAGTCCTAAAACACGCTAAATTTTCTCCTATAAAGGTTCTGAAGATGCAGTGGCATCACAGGGCATGAAAACAGGCAGACCAGGAGAACCATTGAATATTTTATGTGCAGACTCTCCATGGGAAACCCAGATGCACAACTGTAGGTAAAGTTGTGACAGAACAACTATTCCCATCCCCCGAGGATCTGTCAGTGCCAGGCTGGTGCCATGATCCAGCTCCTTCCTGTTACTGTGCTCATGAGGATTGGCAGGGCCTGCTGAGTTCTTGGAAATGAATTGTTCACCGTGACAATAACTGACAGGTCAGTAGGGCATATTGGGTTAATTTATTGTTGATGGCAGTAAAATTAACTGAATGGGAAGAATCCTGTAATGGCTTCATTTTGAGGGTCAATATTTGCAGGGTCTTGTTATGTAGTACCACGTGTATTGAGGTTTTTATTAAAATGCACAACCGTCTAACTACTCCTTATAGTGCAAGTTTTTACTGGAGAGTTACAGAAATAGGAATTTCTACAGATTCCTTCACTTGAAAATCATCTGTCATTTCTGCTAACTTAATTTAAACTTCACTTAAACTGTGTACTCAACAAAAAAACCCAAAAATCTCAATTTCGTGAGTTTCAAGGCACAAAAGTCCTGAGTGGTCATCTGTGTGGAGCTGTTGAGTTTCTGGGTGACTATCACAGAAACACTACAGTTTAGATTTGTCAGGAGTCTGGAATTTTGCATGAAATTCAAGGCTTTTTTTTTCTGTCTGTCTGATTAAAATATTGTCTCTGCCTTATAATCATGCATGAAACCAAATTTGTGTAGGTGTAAATTCCAGAGCAAATTATCCTGAACTTTTAAATTGATGCATCATAATTCTCTCAATTACATTTTTTTAGTAGAGTTTCAGTTTTTTTGACTGTTTGTTTTTCAGACACAAACATTTTAGTGTTCATGCTCATATCCATAAATGACTGACACTTTCCAGAGCTGAGTGAAAGGCTGAAATAACACTGTAATCTGGTGGGCCTGGAGCACTTACCAGGCAGGTTACTAGGAATAAATGGTCACTCACCATAACTTTTAAAATAGGTAATTTGCTGGTTGGTTGGTGCTCCCTGCCAGCTATCACAGTTTCTCTGGAAAATGTTATTTGCAGCTATCAAAACGGGCCATTTTGTAACCTCTGAGTGGAATATTCTGTCTACCTGTCTTAGCTGCTCTTTCAAATGGCATTAAATTTGCTAAATGGCTGTCGTGATGATCTAGGTAACCTGTGACGGCTATGGCTAGACAATACATTTTCATCTTTTATCTGAGTAGACCTTACTATCAAAGCAACACAGTGGCAGTATCAGCACGAGGATATTGAGTGATGATAATATATGTTGTACAACATATGTAATGCCAGATGCCTTGGTGACTGCTAAGCCACCAGTGGCAGAAATAGTGCAGAAGAGAAGTAATTTCTTGGGCAGTGGGGTGAGGCAACAAGAGGCAAAATTTACCTCGGGTTTTGCCTGTCTGTGTTCTTTTCTACGTGGAACAAAGTGTTAGTAGAGAGGTGCTAGTTTGGTCAGCAAGAAAAAAACTCTAACTAACTAAAAAACTCTCTACTAAGAAATAGTTAAATCACTTGATAAGTTTTAAAGTCTGTTTTAACTGATTACCTTTTTTTGTGCCTTCAAAAGCAACGTGACTGGCTCTGTTTCTGTTAAATTCTGTGACTTTCTCTTTTTGCTCTTTAATGCTGAATGTAAAGTGTAAGTAAAAAAGGCCCAAACATACACACACAAAACCCCAGACCCCCAAACCTTACTATGATAATTCCTTTTATCACATTGATGACAGATATTTTTTGTTTCAAGTTACCATTTTTTTATGGGACTTCTCATAGCTCATGAGCCACTGTATTACAAGCTGTGCCACGGTGATTTCTTGGGTTTTTTTGTTTGTTTCCTGCCAGTTCCACCATTGTAATGTGCTCTCAGGTCTGGTAATTAACAGGCAAATAGTAAAGTAGATGTTAGTTTGCCTGTTTTATACTGAAAAAGTTGGGAGGTATTTTTCTGCTGGTTTTGTATGTAGTTTTAAGGCAGCTTATTTTAATAGGAGCCTTGAAAAAACCTTAGAGCTATTATTAGACTTTTGAACATGTGATGCTGTTTCAGTAGTTTTGCATATTAAATTTCTTCCTTTACATGATTATCTAGGGTTTGCCCAGAGCTTCAATTATATCTGTAACAACTGAGAGTAACTTCAGTGTTTCCCTGGATGTATTTCATGCTGATCAGATGTATCAGGGAGGGATGCTGAGATCTGGTTTGCTTTTATCCTTTCTTCAGCTGATACCCGAGCAACAGCTGCGTTTTCTTCTGTTTCCTTAAACCTGCTCTCTTGCGTCTGTTTCCAGATTTAGTAATTTTACACATTTTTGTTTCCTCTTCTGAGACACAATGGGAGGTTGCTTTTGTCTTTGATCTTCGTTTTTCTTTAGAAATCCTACTTCAGCTTCTGAAGGCAAAAAAAAAAAAGTTTCCAGTTCTAAGAAATTGAATGTGCCTTAGCAATTTTGACCTCATTCCCCCAAAATTGTGCCTGTGGGATTGTGTGCTGGGAATTGTAGGGTGGGTGTTACGATGTACTGTTAGCGCAGTGACAGGAACGCAGGGATGTCTGGGGATGTGGATGCACCGTCCCATGTCTCATGCACTGAAGAGTCATGAAAAAGATTATAAATAGAACCATTTAGGTTGGAAAAGACCTTTCAGATGATGGGATGCAGCTGGTGCTGTGTGTGCACCTAAAGAATCACAGAATATCCTGAATTGGAAGGGACCCACGAGGATCATCAAGTCCAACTCCTGGCCCTGCACAGGACCATCCCCAAGGGTCATGCCCTGTGCTTGAGGGCATTCTCCAAGTGCTTCTGGAGCTCTGGCAGCCATGGGACTGTGACCATTCCCTGGGGAGCCTGTTTAGTGCCTGACCATCCTCTGGGGAAAGAACCTTTTCCTGATACCCAACCCTAAACCTGACATAGCTCCAGCCATTCCCTTGGGTCCTTGTCAGTGGTCACCACAGAGTTCAGTGCCTGCCCCTTCACTTCCCCTCATGAGGAACTTGTAGACTGCAATGATGTCTCCCCTCAGTCTCCTCCAGGCTGGACAGACAAGTGACCTCCACCACTCCTCTGATGGCTTCCCCTGGAGGCCCTTGAGCAGAGAAGCAGCCACGGGTGGGAGCTGGTGATGGCCAGTATGAGTGAGCTACAGAAGCTGAACCACACCTGGTGTACCAGAGTGTCTGGCAGTGAGACCAACCCAAGGATCTCTTGGCTTTATAGGGCGTGCTGGTGGTAGATGCATCAGTGAAGGCGTCAGCGCCGGTGGTGGAAGAACTGCCTGGAGCCATGGCGGTTCCCTGGGTATGTTGGGTGACATAGCACATGGCGGCAGAGCCGCCCTGTGGGACTTGTGTTTCTCCTCAGGCCATGTGCGTGTCCCATCCCTCGGGGGTAGCGAGGAGCTCGTGGCGGGTGTGGCCGGCCTGCTGAGGGCGGTGCGGGGCTGAGGGCAGCTGCCGCCGCGCGCGCCCCGCCATGCCCGCCTCACCGCCGGCTGTGCGCCTGCGCCACCTAGCGGCCCGGCGATGAGGGCCCGGCGAGGCTGGGCGGCACAAACTGCAGATGAGCTTTCTTTTCAAAGTGTGAAGCACCGGGAGCGTCTTAAAACGCTAAAAACGGGGGCTGCGGTGTATTAAATGCAATTTAAAATAATTCTGGCGTAGCATTATGCCGTCCGCTTGTTGTAGCACCTCACCTGTGAACAGCAGGGCTCTGAGGGTGTGTAAGTAGCTCTGAGAGCAGCACTGTGCTGCTTGGCTAAAACTCCTAATCATTCTGTTTAATTTTACAAATTACCTGGCAAATGTTAATTTATTTGCAAGTATAACAGAGCTTGAACTCCTATCTTTAAATGATTCGTGATAATTTGGAGTTGGACTTCCCCTTCGACATGTGAACATTTCAACTTCACACTCGCGTTTCACATTCCCTCTTCATCTCCCTTCCCTTCCTCCTTGACAAAATAAATATTTTAACTAATCTGAGCTTTGTTTTCAAGGTCACTTCGTGGTACAACAGCAGCTGAATGTGCATTAAATTTGAAGAAGATTTATACAGTACAAACAGTGCAGGTAAGGCGTCTGGCTCTGCTACAGGAGCTGCCACATGTTACTAATGTAACTTCACACCTTAAGTTTCGTTTTTCTTCCTAGGATGAGTCACACCTGTGGCTTTGCTTACCTGAGGTGTGAAACGTGAGTATTACTGGTGTTGTGTGTTTGTATTACTGAGTCAGTGTTTGAATTTCATTTGGCTTTCCGGACAAGAAAAGGAGGAGGCATATTGGATTGGGCATGCTGAATTCTTAAGCCTTCCTGAGTTTCCACTAGTATATTGAATTATTATATTTGATGTATTTTAAGTATTTTTCCATCCTTTTCTCCTTTTTTTAATACAGAAATTAATTACGCAAAGACTAAAAATTGCAGCATGTGTTTGTTTTTTGGAGTTTTTTTGTGGGGTTTCTCTCCTTGAGTATGTATCTAAAAAAAGATTCTAGCAAACTGAATTAAAGTACTCTTAAACCGTGTGATACTTGCAGCAATGAGAAATTCTGCATGTCTGTGTCATCTGCCATTGCCTAGTAGAGGGCATCTCTTGCAAGTAAAATTGTATTTCTTTTTTAACACCCCAGTTAGCATGAAGTGTAGCAAATTGGTATTTGTCTCACCTTAGAGTTAATCTGACTAGTTCACTAAATCTGGAATTTTAGGGTAATGCCAGACCCTTCTCTTTGAGAAGCACAGCTGTAGCAATCTACTGAAATTTTAAATAAGGCTTTCTCATGAAGGTCTTCACAACTTGTTACTTTGCATGAGATTTCCAAACCCAAAACCTTCCAAACTAAGTCCCTAGCTCAGGACAAGAAGAGCTCTCAAATGTTTCCACAGCCATCTACCAGTGTACCTCTGCTCCTTCTTCTGCAAGTAGCTTTAGGGTTTGATCACACAACCAGTTAAGAGTAAGATCATAGTTGAAATGGGTGTTTCATGCCAAGTTTTTATATTTTTAGTAGTCTTCCATTTCTTCTTGTGGCTGGGTAAAGGTAATAGCTGTTAGGCAGAGTTGCCAAGGGCCACAACATTTTATCACATAATGTTGCAATCCTTGTTTCTAAAGTTGTGCTAGTGATGAAGTATTGGATAATACTTAATGTATTAGATAATACTTAAATATTTTGTCTAGATAATACTTCATGAGTTGCACTAATGATTAATATTGCATCACCACATGTTGATGCATCTTAAGTCTTTAAAAATCTTTTCTGTTCCCAACTGTTGCATAAAGAGAGAAGAGATTGGGATCTTTTCAGTCATCTCTCCCTGTTGCTCACTACTGCTTTTGGGTGCCTTTTTATCCACCCCAAACCTGCATGACAGCTTCTGCTTTTACCAGCAGAAACACTGGGAAGTCATCCAATGGTTCCTGGTAACTTGGATCTTTGAATTTCTCCCCAGCTCCTGTATTGACATGTGCATCTCAGGTTTTTTGCATCTGGTTGAACCCTTTCACTCAGATGAACTAGTTGGGTTGCTGGTTAGACATTTAGTTCACCAGAATTATTGTTTGTGGTGTTTTTGTAACTCAGGATAATCATAATGAAGCTTAGGCTAGTCTTAAGTGAAGCAAGGTGGATATTTGATATACATTTTTTTAATATGCTAAGGAAGTTTTATGTATTGGTTTGTTCTGACATACTCAGTGTGACTCTAGTTTTGATGATTTTTTCCCTTTGTATTCAAAAGGATAATCTGCATTTCAACTGCTTCCCTTTTTTCCACCTTCACTTATGCATGATTGGCATGTAAAAAAAATAAAAGTAGAAATGAACTTGTAAGAAGTTCTTTTCAGAGCATTCTATTATAACGTAGAAGGTGCCAGTTCTCCAGGAGAAGGAAGCTTAATTGTTTCAGAGAAAATGAGCAAGGAAATAAATCTGCATGAAACACTCTCTTGTGTTAATGCAACTAATATTTTTCCTTTTCAAGGATTTCTGGAGTGTCTACAACAACATTGCTCCTGTGACAAATTTGCCTCTGAAATGTAGCTACCATTTAATGCGGGGAGAAAGGCGCCCGCTTTGGTACGTATGTTGTCATCAGTCATTTCTGGGAATGGGCAGCGAATAACCTGAAGGGGAGAAAGGTGTGGGACAGGAGTGTCTTGTTTCTGTTGGCTGCGAACACCTGGACTCAAAAGACCTATGAAAGAAATACCCTGAGGTTCTTGTTCAGTTTAAAAGTGACTTGTACCAAAGAGTCTTTATTAAAAACACAGACTGCAAAATCATTGTCCACCTCTGGATGTAAATGTACGAAAATAGATTATGAAATAGGAGCTAAGAAATTAGAATATGACTCTGAATTTCAGTTCAGGAGTACACAGAATAAGTTACTTCTATTTGAATTTTTTTAGCTTGCACATTATTTCCTTCCACTGAAGCTGGTGAAATAATGATGCAAACAACTGATGGTCCTTAACCCTTTTTCGCCTGTGCAAAAGTACAGGTGAAGTACATGCTTCACATGCCTACACATGCCCATGCACCTTGGATTAAAAGTAATTTAAGACATTATGAGGTGATTCATTGCAGCAAATTCCTACTTGATCGTAGAATAGTAATGGAATAAAGTATAAATAATTGATGTTTTCCTTTCAGAAATCAAACTTGGCATCTCTTCTTCCTGTTGCAGTTCTGTCACATCTCAGAGAACCCCAGCACTTTCTGAAGAGTTTTGATCTTTTTGGCATCATTTGCATAGATTGTGATTGCATTAGGGTTCTTTAACTGAATCGTAGTTGTCTAACTTTGTGGTGACTTACTACAGGAGATTTCTGCCCTAATCTACTGGAGATGTAAATTTCTAAAGTGAATGCATCTGAAGGTCATGTTACTTTTCTGAAAATACTGTGACTGGTCAGGATAGCTAAAGTGGGTATGAAAAAACATTGTTGTCTGTATAAATCAACTGGGCCATTGTGTGCAGGTCTTAATATCTTTGTAGGGATGAATGAGAGCATTTGGGGTTTTGATTTTTTGGTTTTGTTTTTCCTATTTTTAGTTTTCATGTGTTAAGTGATTATTAGAGGTGTAAAATGCAAAGATTGTTTCTGAAAATTAAACACTTTTTTTAAGCCTATCAAAGTAATTTTGCATTTTAGGAAAGGGATTGCAAGAGATTGATCTCATCATCAGTAATTTGCTAACCTTTCAATAATTACTGCCAAGAAGCTTTTCTGATATTACCATTACAGTATACTGGCCAATTTCAGCATTTTATATTTTTTTTTCTTTTAGAAAGAAAGACAAATCCTGAAGTAAGAGTTGAGGATGCAGATTTTGAAGATGTCCTCCCAAAGTTTCCCCCTCTTTTCCCCATCGTCTGTCAGGATTAGTGGGAGACCATTGATCCTGAGGAATCTCTATAGGTGTTATCCTGAGTTTAGATATTCCAAAGACGAATTTTTAGGTTATTTAATTTTGCCTTTACAGAGTTTTAACAGGAAACTAGAAGCCCTAATTTAAAGTCTTAGAAAAAGAATTGTGACAGAATAAACTTGAGAAGCTCGCAGGTTAGTGCATTGTGCCTTTGTCATTACAAGGCAGTTTAATGGTTATGTCTGCCCTGACCCTGGGCAGCTCAAGTCTCTTTTTAATAAGGGCAATTAATTTCTAGCTGTTGCAGAACTGACATGAAGTGTGCTCATGTTCTTTTACTAAATTGAATAAGCGGAAGAGTAATAAGCTGCTTCTGTGAAAATATCCCAGAGGTTTTCCAAAATTAAAGGTTACCATAGTAAAATGTAAAATTGTTTTGTGGCTTGTTCCCATACAGTGTGCAGCCACTTCAAAGACGGTCTGTAGTCAGGGAAAATATAAGTATTTTCCAACACACAAAACTTAGGAAAGAGATTAGGTGTTGAGAGATACACTTCGTATGAACAATGAAAGAATTATCTCTGATGTCAGAAGTCAGAGTCATACTCCCTGGAGTTAGTAATTGCATTTCAGATGGGATTTTTCTGGGAAAATTAAACCACAAACATAAGGTTGTCTAAATGTGGATTTGAATGTTTATTTTCACTGATCTATTTCCCATAACAGGGAAGAAGAAAGCAATGCCAAAGGAGGTATATGGAAAATGAAGGTCCCTAAAAAAAGTACGGTATGTTATATTGACTCTTTACTCAGACCTTGTTTAGTAAAGGAGTTTCTTCAAACTCTATTTGATAAAGCTGTTGTAAAGCTTTTTACTTCTTGCATCACCCAACACAACAACCAAACACTACTTTGACTTCCATAACCTTTTAAAGACAACGAGAAGTTTCTTTTCCAATAATTCCGTATCTCTTGCTTTAGATAACATTTGGCAATGTATTATAAAACAAATGAAAGCTGCAGTGTTTCCATTTGGAAACATGGTAATTTATAACCACCTTTGTTCTTGAGACTGTTTGCTTATAGGCATACAAAGAAAAATAGACCTTTTCCTGATAATCTATGCTAAATTATATATTTTTTCATTTAAAAGTGTGAAAGATGAAGTCTATTCAGGCATATCTTTGAGCTCTAATGAAATAAGTGTGTTTCTCTTTGCCTCCCTAATCAAATTCATGTGAGTAACTTCTGTGAACTGCCACAGAAAGGAGATTTGACCTCTTCACATATGGTGTTTATGTGTGTAAGTGTGCTCTGGATCAGGCCTTTAAACAGAAAAAGTGAAGTGTCAGAAAAATGTGACAGCCTTGCAGAAGGCATTAAATGCTGAAAGATGGTACTCAAAATTTCAGCCAAAAGTTAATTGAATTTTGCCTGTGGGCTTTTCCCTTGTATGTAAGTTGCAGCTTTCCTCCCCTGCAGTCCCAAGTGGTCACAAAAGACTGAAATTGGAATTGTCTTTTTCCTCTTATAATCCAAGGTGTGAAGATTGTCAGAAGTGACAAGTGGTTTGGAGAGCCTGAATTACTGGGCAGTGAATTTAGGGACCCCAGAGGCCTTGTTTTTCAGAGGCTGAATGACAGCCCCTTTTTGATATGAAGGTACTTTTGATCTCTCAAACTACGCACCACATGGCCTCAGTCACTTCTGAAAGGTTTGCTTGAAGGTGAACTTCAGTCAGCTTTCAGTGCCTTGTAAATAGCATAAATAACACCTTTATGCCTGTTTCTCGTTTTTTTGGCTTCATTCTTCATCACATGTGGGCACAGCTTCTCCTTGGCTAAGATGAACCATCTTGTACAGACCCAACAATGAATTATATAACACAGCATGCACTTACAATAAATACTCTTTTTTGTCTAGACAACCTCAGAAAGAGAAGACACTCAAAACTGACCTAGCAAACCTGACTTTTAAATTAAAAAATAATAATGCAAATGTAACTTTTTTTCTGCCTCCTTAGGCTGCAGTTTGGAAAGAGCTACTGCTAGCAGCTATTGGAGAGCAGTTTATAGATTGTTGTGCAGCAGGTAATGATTAAGACATTTCTTCATAATTTCTTTTCACCATATTTGCTTCATCTCTACACATGAATATCTGATTAGAGTGGCTGTTACAGTGACAGTGAATATCCTGTTAGGAATTGTCTTTCACTGGGTATCGTTCCATAAAAAAGAATGGCATTTTGCAAGTTCACAGAGCAGTTCAGCAATTAACTTTTCAAATGGTGTCTCTCAGACCCTTTATACACTGATAGGGTTGTCTTGGGGTCATTTTAAGCAAATATGTGATATTCTGCTGTCCAAAGAGGCTCCTTGGCCATGTGCTTGTGACACCACCTTTGTGTACTGTTAGTGACCCTTTCCTTGGGATGCACAGAGCCACTGTGCCATGGAGCTCACAGCTGGAGGCAGCCACTGCCCCCAGCTGTGGCATAGCCTCTGAGCTCTCCACAAAGCTGAATCCTGAGAACTTCACACCAAAAAGGGCTTCTTCAGCCTAGCACCGAGTTACCAGCACTGGCAGCAGCAGCAGCCTGACTTGGGCTTTATTAATTTCATTAATTTTGTTTTCTTTTTTTTCTGTTGCTGCCTTGACAAAATGTAAAGGAAAAAGAGAACAAAGTCTGGAAAATCTGGTGCCTGATCTCCACCAATTACTGTTCCTGGGGTTTTAGTTGTTTCACTTTCATCCTCCCATTTCTGCTTGTAGACATCACTGTAGGTGTAAATTATCTTTAGTAGTTCATATTGCTGACCTTACTGGAGGGAGTCTTGTGATTCCCTTCTAATCAAGTCTAAGAGTGCTAATAGCAAAGATGAATAATCCTATGGCACTTCATAAAAAGCACCATGAAGTAATATTTCCAATAGCTTCTAAAAACAGTTTCTTTCTGGTAACTACTTTGTTTGGTTTGAACATTGGTATTTTCCTCACTGGAGATTGCTCTTTTTTTCACATCTTCATTTTTTTCCAGCTTTTGGGCACGGTTTCATAATACATAAGTAGCAAATTAGACATGTCTCACTTTCAAAGTATTCCTTAATGGTTCTTCCCCTTCTATGCAGATGATGAAGTAATAGGGGTTAGTGTCAGTGTTCGTGACCATGAAGATGTTGTGCAAGTCTGGAACATGAATTCCTCTTCAGCAAATGAAGCAAAAGTTTTAGAAAAGATTCATGAACTTCTCCCACACACATCTTTTAAAGCAGTCTTTTATAAATGTAAGTATTTTGTACTGTTAATTTCCACCTTCCTTAGAAAAACAAGATGCTGGTAGAGTATTTCTATGGGAATATCCTGCCTGATTTATCATTAATTACTTAGGAACGTAGCATCTGTCATTGCACTAAAATTATGTCCCTTCAATGTAGAAGTTAGCTATCATTCAAAAGATATTTTTAATTGCATTGTAGAATCTGTTTTGTTTCATGTTTAATAGGCCTGATTCACAAAACAAATGAAACAAATCTGTTGATAACTCTTAAAGCTACATGCTGTCCAATTTAAGCATTCATTTAGAGGAACCATTTACAATCAGGATTTTAAGAGATCTCATATTTTAGGCTCCCTATAAATGTATTATCAGAATAGTGTATTCTGAAAGATCCCTTGTTGGCACATTGTGTTCTCCCTTGACTGATTTATACATTTTTATCTTCTCTTTTTTTAATCTTTTCAACTCCTTAACAGAGTTTACATGTTCTGCTATTCCTTTTTTTTTCCTTCTCTTTTCCCTAGTCCACAGAGAGCATCATGCTTTTGAAGGCTGACATGGAAAGCATTGAGTGCATTGTATGCCAAGATCATTTGTTGTTATTTGGTGTTTTGAGCTGGTCTGGACAAGAAGGAGGATGGTGGAAGTCCTGCAGAACTGCTACATGGGATTGGCCCTTTTGAGTTTCTGACATTTCAAACTGGCCTATTGCTACTGAAAATGAAAAAAAACCCAAACAGTTGCCTTGACCCCTAAATACATGATTCATTACTTCATGTTGAGTTGGTGTTTTTAATTCTTTGTTGTTTTTTTAAAAAATATTTTGGCCACTTGTTTTTTCAACCTGATTATATTTGTTCCCATTTCATTAAGACAGTAGACCTTCTTTTCTTCTCTGCTGTACTTGATGAAAAGCAAACATGCTCAGAGATGCTATGCTGCTTTTCCAAGATGTGCTGTACATAGAGGAATCCTGGCTTGGGGAAATGTGTTTTCAATTTCCACTTTGAAACATTCCTATCATGTTAAAATATACTCACTGGTTTTGTCCCAAGAGAGAAAGAAATTGCACTGCATTTATTTTAACGTTTAGTGTAATCTGGTCTTGCACTGACAACAGCACATACTGTAAATGTAAACAGAAAAGGGTACCTTAAGTGAGCAATTAAAGAAAACACACTTATATTGGGACTAACCCTGTGTAGGATGATGTTAATGTCTTTTAATTGTATTGATTTCAGAAGAGCCCTTGTTCAGGTTAGAATCAGAAATTTCTCAGTAGAATACCCTGCAAACTCCCCCCTCTTATTTAAGGGTGATGGGGTGTTTATGGTTTTATATTGTATGCTTTCTTGTGGTACCTTTCTGTACATTCATGAAAAAATGTCATGAATAACTTCTAATGAATTGTACAAACTGGATCCATCCCTTCCACTTCCTTAAGTACGTCAGACCCATATCTGCACCCACTAGGTCAGTGTCAGAATTGCTGCTGGCTTCAGTGCAAAGGAAGAGATCCCATCGTCTGTAGTTTCAAACCCTCAAAACTTCCTAAGTATTCTTTCTAAAATAAACAAAGAATACAGAAAATAAATTTGTGTTGCAGCTTGAATAGAAATAGAAACAGTGTTAACCTTTAAATGTTTGTCTATATTAACTATTTGAGGTGTTTTAATATACTACCAAAGATTGATGTAGTTCCTCTTACAAGAAGCTGCAAGGTGGAGATGAACATACCCTCTGCTGAGCACTCCTGCATCCTTTAGAGGTTTTTGTCTGGCAGCTCTTCAACTTGCACTGATTTCCACATCTTTAGTATATTCAGAAGCAGCCATAAAGATCAAATAAATTTAAAAACAAGTATCACACATTTGAGATTTTTTTTTTTTTTACAACTTTATCTTGTACTTACAACTTTAACTTGTATTTATGGATTAAAACTGTGTAGTTAATGAGCATTATTAATTAAATACATTTTCTAAAATCCAAGTGTCTTGCTTCTGTAATTGCTTTCTGGGATGAAATGTTACTGGTCCTACTTTTTCAAACCTGTGTATTTTACATTAAAACTTACTCTCTTAAAAGCTCTCTGTTTTGTTCTTAGACTAAATTTTTTTTCAGTGAAGAAGTGTGAAGTACCAGTGGATACTTGCAGGTGGGATGTACCTGGACAGCCTCCAGGCCTGTGTGATGGAGGGGAAAAGTGACTTCAGAGAAGTGAGGGTTAGAATACAGTGAGGAGAAATGTTTTCAACTGCTTGATGAGCAAGATTTCTCACTTGAAATATTTCCGTCTTTGGAGGAAATGTAAGTGGAATACTAATGGAGAATTAATCATGCGCCTCTCCCTCTGCTTCCTTTTACTTTTGGAAACAAGCCACAGCCTCTTATTTCTCCCCAGGTTTGTTTTCAGGATGGATGTTGATTCTGGTAGAGTTGGAGCTGCTGGCAGAAGGGGCTGATCTGGTTGATGTCACTGGAACTTGCTAGTTTAAGGTATTACTTTATTCATCCAACTGAAGGCAAATATTTTTATGTTGTTGTCTTGTGTGCCTCTTTAATGTTAAAGACCTCTCTGCTTCAATGTTGGGTAAAGACTTGAGAGACATTATTCTAGCTGTAGGGTAGGGTAGCTACATGCTGACTATCAAGGTCCATATTGCAAATTGTAAATTTTTCACTCTCCTAAGTTCCTAGTCTATAAAATCAGGGATTTCATTTTTTTCCATATGGCTTAATTCTGATGGTAGTTATTGTTACTTAGAATAAGGGTTGAAGGATATCTTCTCAACTAAAATTCAGTGTATCTTATGCCACAATCCAAGACTGGGCTTGAATCAAACCGGGTAGTGCAAGTTCACAGGAACATGACAAATTGTGTATTGGAATTTTGCAACCATTGATTTTAAGATTTAGTAGATTTTTTGAACTGTCCTTTCATCCCTACATCTTTAGGGATGTATTTATACCAAATGATGTTGAACAGTTAATTTTTAAACTCTTTTAAATATTCATTATTTTCACCTGGAGATTTGCTTTATTGAACTTGATTAAATGAGCCCCCTAGTACTTCAAAATCTTCCAAACTGTTTAAATGGATATCAGAGAAGTGCCTACAACTTCCTATCAAAATTAATTTCTGCTGGCATTTCAATGTCAAATTAAAACATTTAACTTCCATGGTGACAGACTGCAGAGAAACGCCACACTAGCTGAATGAAAGAAACCTGATTCCCTCTTGGGGTGGGAACCAGCCCTGGCTGATCCCTCCCACACTGGAATGGTGCCCTCGGGCACTCTCCAGAAAGGATGAAGCTTTTTCCATAGCTGGAGCCTTTGTCTCTTTTATCCAGGCTGTTTTGTGAATTTTGTGGAAACTTCATATCCTTGATGCACCTGGGAAGCCAGGTGAGATGAGAGCTAAGAGGAGAGTTCTGGTTGTGTTTAGAACTGTTTGTTGCACCTTGTAAAAGTGCTCACAGTATCCTCCTGGGGAAAGCTTGGATACTTCGTGGTGATAGGTGGAGGGTGGTGTGGAGCCGGCTGAGAGGGCACTGCTGGCCTCTTGCGTGGGCACGGGCGTGGATTGTACAGAGGAAGGAAAGAGATGCAGCCCAGGGATGCGATGGGAGCACAGGGGAAGAGGAGATGCTGGCCAGGCTGTGGTTGAAGCCACCTGGGCAACTGGAGCCGGGAGGGAGAGCTGTGGATTGGTAAGAGGAATGAACAGTTTTTTTACTTCTGAGTGCAACACTTGTGCTGGTCTGCAGCTTCCCAGGGCTGAAGACAACCGCTGGCAGCAGGTGGGGGCCAAGTTCTGATGCTCCCCCCACCTTTGTTGGCATCACTAATAGCTCTCTGGGGCTCTCCAGGCTGCAACACAATGGCTGCTAGAGGGATTAGTTGGGAATTTCACTTAACAGGGATGAAGGGCTGTCTTCTGGGGCTGGCTAATTAACAGGATTTTACTCCAGTAATTAAATAGCAGTTTGTTGAACACAACTTAGTTGATGAAATCTTTGGAAAACATAACAATTAGCAGGCAAGGAACGGCAGCTTTGCCTCAAAAGCCTGTCCCCAACCAGTTGCTGGCATGGTTTTAACCTTTCATTCCCCAGCAGAGACGGTGTTGACTATTAATTTATTTGGGTTTGCTGCTGTTGTTGGACAGCTTGTTCACCCTCTGCTGCCACAGCAGCTGGTTCCTCTAGGGCTTATCTCAACTGAAGGGGATTGAGATGTGCCACATGTTGCTCTCTCTGGCACTGCCTTCTTAAAAGCCAGTGCTGGAGGACAGGAGTGTTTGCCACCAGACAAAAGAATATTTTTATATTCTTCCTATGGCAGATTAACCAGAGGGGATGAAATCTAAGAGTTGTCTTAAAACATAAACCTGAGAGAGGAAAATTATTGATCCCACACAGCTTATATAAACCCTCTCCTCTGCACACACACACGGAAGGGGGAGGTGCCTTCAGTTGGAAATTGTTCCTGTCTTCATCTCTCTACTTCTCCCTGTCTTGTAATGATTCTCTTAGGACAATGAGGATGAGGAAATTAGATTAGACAAACAGTGGGAGATTCCACAGTTTGCTATAAAAGCCACCTCCAATCTTTGCTACACTTTGACAGCTCTGAATTTCTTAATTTGACAAGGTAATGAACAGTGGATTATTTCTGAAGCCGTATGTACCACACGACAGGGAAATGGGGGCTGCGCTTTGCACCGGGACTACCCACCCCAGCACCTTCCTCCCACCCAGGCTACAAAATCTCATCCCTGGGAGGGAAGTGGTGTGTGCAGGAGCCCGGGGCAGGAGCTGGGGTTGGGAGCTGTGGTGTTAGTGCAGGGCTCTGCAGGATGCTCCCGTGCCAGGAGATAAGTGGACCTGCCTCGGGTGTGTGTCATCTCCAAGAAGCCGTGCAGTAGCTTTTGACCTCCCCGTGTTTTGCTTGGCTGGGCAGTACATTGTTTTCCTCCACTCTCCCTGAGGCTCTGCAGACAGTGGAATGGGCTGGTTGAGCCAGCCAAGCTAAATACAGCAGGGAGACATCCCATGGGTACCTCCCAGGCACAGCATTCCTGGAGTGGGCGGGTGGGCATCCATGCACCTGCATGGCTCTTGAGTCCAGCTTGGTGCTCTGCTCCTAGTCAAGGGGCAGGAAAAGGGGCTTTAAATGTGGTGGGGAAACTCCCAGCTGTTGATAACAGTGTCAGTGGGAAGTGCAGCACTTCTGGAGCAGTCCTGGCGTGTCCCTGCACAGTGGTGAGGCCAGGAGCAGTTTCAGGTTTTACCCTCCCTCTCCAAACTGCCCATTGCAAGCCCAGTGCCTGTGATGTGCTCTGTCTCGTGGAGGAACTAGGAGAGTATCCATCAGCGCGCTGAGGCTCCATAAATAAATAAGCACATGGGAGCAGGCTGGAAGTGAAGAGCAAAGTAGGTATCATTCATCATGTGAGGGGGCCTGGAGTATGTTCAGCTCATAATGTGTAACAGAGCTATGAACAGGCATGGGATGGATCCCCTTCTTTTTGGATCCTGATTCTGTGTAATAAACACGCAAGACAATTTGTATAAAATAGTGAGGATTCTTTCCTAGCGAAGTCATTTAAAGCTATATTTGCACATCAGTGAACAGCTCAGAGGAATGTTTTGTAGTTACATTTCCATACAAGTGTGCAAAGAGAAAACAACACAGTCAGCAAGTGATGGATAGTGCATGTAATCCTGTGCCATGATGTGCCCTCCCTGGGTAATCGTATTCTGTGGCCCCCCACCAGGGAAGCACCCATCCTGGCAGCCCTGCCTCCCTGCTGCAGCTGTCACAGCCGTGGGCTGGATCACACTGTAAATCCCATCAAAGGTAGAAGGGATTTTTCCTGCATGTCTTTGGTCACAAAATAGGGGGTTTGGAGTAGGAAAATCCTGACCCAAATGCATTAGCACTGCTGGCTCTTAGTAACCTTTCAAAATAATATTTGCCTGTGAAAGGACAGGGTGGCCTGCCAGGTTAACTGGGAAATGATCCTACACTGTGTGACACAGGCATGGTCTGCACAGAAAGCTTGATGGCTTTTTTTTTTCACTTTGTAATAGTTTTGGGGAGACGTTTTTGTTTTGTTTGCATTCAGTATTTCCCAGCCAGCTTGTTTATCACTCTACATTTACGCCCTGCAGCAGCAGCACCACTCCTCTGGCTTTGTGTCTCAGATTCCCCACACTCTTGCTGTGGCTGTGTGGTGGGGTCAGCTGGTGACTTTCCTGGAGTTTCTCCCAGCAGGACGCCTGACCAGGGGAGCCCAGGGTGACCCCTCTCCGTGTTTTCAGAAGCAATCAGGGTAATGTTTCTCCCTCTGGAGTCAAGCTAACTACAAAAAAAAAAGTGATGTGAGCATCTTCATTGCCCTCATCTCCATCCTTCCTGCTTCTTAGAAAATAAGTTATCTCTGCTGATTTTTCTTCATCCTTGAGCTTCCTTGGAAGGCTCTTAAGTTTCTAAGGTTTTTAAGTAATTTCCAAAAACTCTGATTTAATCGTTGCTTATTTTTTTTTTTTTTTGAGGGTTTATAAATTTAAAACCTCAACAGCTCAACAAGAAAACACTTGCAAAGAGCTGAAAGCAAGTGGATCGCCTGTGAAAGGCTGGCACTGGAGCTGCCATGAGATGGCACTGCGACATCAGGCATGGAACTGAGCTGCTCCATCCCGCCGGGGTGTGCGGGGAAGTACCTTGCTGGAGGGAGAAAAAATGCCAGGGAAGAGAAAGGACTTATGTAAGGATAATTCTGCTATTAGTCAGGAGGGGCTGTCATGGAGCCGTGTCTGGACTGGACTTTTCCTGCTTATACAAAGCACATAATGCTGTAGGAATTCATGTATAAACAGTGCAAGTAAGAGGGGAGAGTGGTTAAATTATGAACAGCAGTAAGGAAATAGATTTTAACTGTTGCTGGCAAATTCAGAAAGTCTTTGATTTCTGGGGGATTTCTGGACACAACTGCATGCTGAAAATAGTCATGGCATAACTTTTTTTTTGGACTTGTGTGTTTCTCCCTTTCTTTGAGCATATAAAAAGTTTTTTAAAAGCTGTAGGAACAGGGAGAAGCTGTCATGGCTGGGCAGGTTTGCAGCTGGAGAGGGGCTGGCTGTGCTGCCCTGGTGTTTCTCCTTAGGGATGGGATCTCTTCCCAGGGCTCTGAACTGCTGATAGGACATAGGAAAAGCAATTTATGTCCACAGTGGGGCAAAGCAGCATACTCCTTACAAAGGGCCAGGTAACACTGGTGGTGTCAGGTGACATCTCTGACACCATAAATGAAACACTCTTCAAAAAATGTTTTGCCAACCATTTTGCTCAAAGCCAGGCACAAAGCATGGGATGGAGCATTCTACGATTCCTAATTAATTGTAATTAGAAATACTACACCATGGAAGGAGGCTCTATATGCTGTGAGTGTCTTCTCCCCTCTCTTGTGCTAATTGGAATATCTGCCTTTCCCTCTCTTCTCCTCACCTAGGAATGAGCTCTTTTGGTGCTCAGACAGGCGCTTGTCCAGGTCTGGGTCTTGGAAAGTGAACACAGCTCATCAAATGCATTTCTGCACTCAGAAAGTAAGAGTGGGCCGCATCTCCATGGCTTCCCTATGGTGCTGACCAGGTCAGAAGCAATTCTGAAGAAATGGGTGAAGCCCATCCAGGTGAGTGGGCTGGGAGTGGTGTTTCCTGCCCCACAGCACAAGGAGGAATTGGTAACTGGGACCAGCAGTGGGATTTTTCCTTGCTCATGTGTTAAACTACCACCCCGGGGACCTGCATTTTCCTGGGCTACCAGGAAGAAAAGACCTTTGGTAAGGAGTAGCCTATTATTGGGGCCAGCTTGTCAGCTGAGAAGCTCTTTCAGGCCTGTAAGAGGTTGCAGAAATCCACCTGAGCTCAGAGACTTCGCCGCTGCCACTGCTGATTGAGATCTGCTTTTCCTAGGCACCATGATCTGTGTTATCCCTGCCCACTACATAAAAGAAAAAAAAAAGCAGCCTCTCATACTTGACCCACATTTCTCCGAGGTCCCTTTTTCTTCCCTATTTTTATCCTCAATATCTGTATTTCAGTCCAGACAAGGAGCAGAGACAGGACATGTCTCCTTCCCATGCCGCTCTGAGCCCAGCAGGCAGCCACTCCTCCCGGCACTGCTGAACTTGGGGTTGGACTTTATTTCTCCAAAGGCACAAGACTTAGTTTTTAAGGGTGTTTTTAAAATGGGACTTTGGGGAATAATTATCCTTTATGCTACTTCAAAGAAGTCCCCAGCACGCTTAGCTGTACCCTCAGAGGACTGTGCCTGTTAGGAAATACGCTGACTTAAGCATCCTGTGAGTAATACAGACTTTGAGTGATGGTACTTAGTACAAATGGGCCAACGATCACATGCCTGAGTCTCCTAAAGCAATTCAGGAGATTTTTGCACCAATTGCAGCCTATTCATCAAAATAAGATGCCAATAAGTAAAGTATTACAACGCTTTCAGAGGGGAGTGTGCAGACTAAAGTAGGGGAATTCTGCCCCCAAATGGATATTCAATCTTATGACAAGGATTGTGTATTTAAAAAAAGGGGAATGCCTTGGCTCCTGGCCATACTGTGATCCTAGGGATAATGCTTTATCTCCGTTATCTTTCAGCTGCTTTCCTGCCTCTGCCACATGTGGACATTGAAACGACATTTACAGCCAACCCCAACAGTAAACTATTTTTAAGAGAGCATGTTTTTTGCTGGCTATACCCTGAGCTCTTGAGTTCAAGTTTCCCAGCTTTTTCTCCATGATTCCAAGGATGCAGCAGGTATCTGTCCTATTTTTACTACCTCCCTAAGTATTTTTAAGGGAAAGCCAAGGACCTTGGCTGTCTGACCCTAGGACATGGTGTTTTAAGGAGCCAGTTGCCTGCAGAGAAGACTGCAGGAGCTGGCAGTACCATGGTGACAAATCATGGGGTTGGGATTCACCTGTGGGGAGCAATTGGTGCAGGCAAGAGACCTCTGACGTCACAGTCGAGCTGTGTGCACGTACCTGGTAGCACTGATCCAGAAGTTGGCATGGGGATTTTTGGCTGCTGTGGTCATCCCATGAAGGCGCTTACACTGTTGTGCAAAGGACAGGTGTTGAAGGGCCACCAAAAGGACAGGTCTGTAATGGTGAGCAGCCCAGGCTCCCTTAGATGCCAATGGCAGGGAGGTGTCGTGCAGTCCATGATCACAGGGATGCCTGAGGGACACACCAAAATCAAAGCCCACTAGGCTTTTGAATGGCAGGGCAGGAGTGCAGGGAAGCTCTTCCCTGCTCCAAACCATTTCCATCCCAATCAGCCCTGTCCCTGCTGCCTCACCCACACCGGTGTGTATGGGTTTGTGTTTAAACCATTACAAATGCAAATTATCCTTCTCAATTACAAAAGCCTGTTAGAACTGGCATCTTTGAAGGAAACTCTGAAAGAGCTCCTGGCACAGCTCTTCTTCAAATATTTGGAAGCTTTGCTAAGTCTCCTGTAACAAAGACAGGCGCAACCTCCTGCTCCTCACCACCCTCCCTCCTGTGAAGCTGAGTGCTCTGCCAGAGTATACTGAGAGAATGTCACTGCTCAAATGGTGACTGTGTGGTACAAGGGGTGGCAATGAATGGAGATACCACCTGGGACACAACAAGGTTGTGGTGGCTGCACTGCAGCCCATCTCCAGATGCCCTGCTTACATATTGCTGACACAGAGCAGCACCTTGGGGAACACCTTCCTTGCTCCGGTACCCAAGTTTGCCTCCTTATTTTCCTGCTTTGTCCTGCTGCATTGGCCTGAACTTTGTTTCCTTATTCTCTATCACAGGGCCTCTCTGCACTGAAGATGCCCTGGGGCAGTGAGCTGTGGTCCTGCTGCTCCCCTAGCTGGCACTGGCCAGGCACTCCTGCCAAAAGGATAGGTGTGAGCCATTAGGAGAGCACGTCTGCTGGCTGATTGGAACAGGTGGAAGTGAAATGAATGATTAAATACAGTGGCCACGGCACACCCTCCCTCTGACATGTCCTATTTGAGATTTGATATCTGCTATCAATTGAGATTGAAGGTATTGATCCAGGCTGATTGCTGGGGACAATCAGTAAGTGGAGGGGTAATTGACTGTCATGTCTCTCATTGATTTGGCACCACAGTTCTCAGCAGCCAACATTATTTTCAAGCGCTTTGCAGCTCCTCCTTTAATAAAGAAATACAGACTTTGAGTAAGTGCCATTTAGAGGGTGGGTGAGGACATCCTTAGCCAACATGTCCTTGCCTTAAACAAACTGAAAGGTGTCACCAGGAGAGTTCTGGAGCAGGAAAGCATGAATTTTGGTTTGCATGTTTGTCACTGTAAGCCAACACCCTGCTGTGGGACCATCCCGCTCCTTGCTGCTTGGCTGCAGCAGACATTAACAGAGGGCCTCTGAGACAAAAAAGGCACTGCACATGGGCCATGAGCCAGCAGAGTGTGACCTCCTCTCTAGGTTATTTGAAATGTTAAAGCAACAAATATTTTATACCATGGGTTCTACCAGGGCTCGTTAGCAGCTGATCCAGAAAAACTGTCCTGGGAGAAGAACAAATTGGGAAACATCCCAAGCTGCTGCAATCAAATCCACAAAAAGCTTGTATAAAATTTTTACATATAATCAGAAGGATGGGAAAATTACCTTATTCCCTGCTGTGCACTTCAGATTAATATAGATAAACATTATTCAATCTTAATATTTATGGTGACCATGAAACCTCTTTCTGTACTTACCAGGAACAGGGAGATAAAATGGCTTTTCTCCTGGAGGAGAGACTGGGTTAGCAGTCTGCAAACATGTCTACTGTTGTTTTTTAACTTGACATTGCTGCCCCTCATCTGCAAGCTCTTTTGGGTAGGGACTGCTTCCTGTGAACAGAGGTCCAGTGAAATGAATGGGATTGAGTTGTTCAGTGAATTCTTGTACCTAAATACCTACGTGAACCTGGTTGTGGAGTGGGTTCAGGGATGAAGGTCCCAATTTTGACTTCACAAACCCCATAACTGGTTACATTACAGTCATGGCTAAAGCAAAGCAGGCTGCAGAGTTACTGTACATGCTGGTTTCCCACCTGAACATTGTTTACAGGCAGATTTGGAGGCTTTTTTGTGTTTGTCTCAGAATTCCCAATGTCTGGCAGCCTGTTGGAAGCTGCCAGATGTCCAGAGACACTGACCTCGCCTGCTAAGCATGCAAAAGCTCTTTCACTGCAGGCTCAAAGCAAACCCAGTGCCTCCAGCACCACGGGGTTGGCCACTCACGTGGTGTCTGGCTCTTTCAAGAGTGTGGAGGAAGCCCAGGAGATGCCAGAGATTCTGTCTACAGCCCGTCCCAGCAGCACAGGCAGCTTCAGTAGGTGTGATGCATCCTGAAGTCCTTGTCCTAGTGGGCAGCACTATTTGTTCAAGGCCTTTGAGCTTCAGAAGCAATATAGTGGTGGGAATACATACGCAGGAAGAAGCCAATGGATTTTGTGAATGTACGTAAAGCATGAAGGCAACTCTGGCAGATCTATGTCAGTGTGTAGCCGCTGTTCCTCGAGTGGTTGCTCTAAGCCCCAAAGTCGGCTTCTTCCTTACAAAAGGGACTTAATGAGCTGCCCTTGACTTTACCCAGATTTCTCATTAATTTCCTTCCCAGTCTTCAGGTGGTCAAACCCCATTTCAATGAATTTTGGGCACTTCTCACCCACCAAGTTGCTAAGCTGAGTCGAGTTGTTTGTCACCTTGGGTTTCGGTCTGTTAAACAGCTCAGCCCAACCTACCTTAGGTTTGCTTTGTCTTGACTTTTTGGTGCTGCTGGTGAACTGAAACATCCATCTCTTTTGTTGAGGGCAGGGCTGACTGGGGAAGTCACTGAAGCCACTGAAATTTCACAGTGACAGGCGGCAGCCCCGAGGGCATCGCTCATGAGTCAGCCATGCAGTGAGGGCGCCTGAAGAGGTTTCTCATCCCACCCAAGTTTCCTTTCCTGGGAAGCAGGGTGGCTGTGCTGGGGTGTGTGGGCTGTGTGAACTCCCAGAGAGTCAAACCCAAACTGAGCTGACGGAATAGCTGTAGTCTCAAGCACCCAGCAAAAACCTCCTGTGCTGGAGGCTTAAACTACTGATCACACAGAGTTGGCTGGCCCTGGGTCACAGCTGAGGTGCTGGCTCAGACCACGGTTAAATGTGCAAGAGAAACAGAAAAAATGCTGTGCTAGATGGGGTCAATGCATCAGTCACTTCACAGAGAGGTAAAGCCTACAAACAGCAGCTACAAATGTGTTGCTTACTCCCCCTCAATTTTTTCTGTTAATCCCAACAATCCTGTACTGGTGGGTTTATGGAAGTGTAAGACTGGGATCCCCTCCGACCCCTCCTAAAATAAGTTGTGTGAGGGCTCCACACATGCTTTTAGTGAGCAACTGCACTCTTTCCATTGCATCTGCTGAAAAGGGGATGATGAGAAGGAGGAAGGTTGTCTGAACAAGCAGTTAACACTGAAGGACAAAAAAATTAAGAAGTTCCAATGTCACAGCATTAATTTACACAAAATAAGAAGCATTTCTCCTTACTGGGTGGATATATTGCAGGAATATATGACAGGACAAGCAGGGCAAACGCATGCCACAGTGAAACAAGAGTTAAACAACATCAAATCATCCCTGTGATGGATCATTAAGGATGTGGAGTCTAAATGTGTGGTAAAATTATGGCATCGTGCAAATGCTCCTATACCAGCAGCTTATTTTACATATTGCAAAGTATAGAAAGAAATCCTAGTAGCAAATACACACAAAGACCAACCTATCCCACAGTGAATTCATATTTGGATTGTTGGACAAGGTGAATTTTGAGGGGTGAGGGAGACTGAGTTGAACTGCTGCTGCCTGGGATTACAGCTACCTTCAGCTAGAAATGGGACTTGTCTCCCTGCAACCTCCCCATCTCAGCCCAGGCGTGTGTACAGCATGGACAGATCAACAGGGAGTGAGAAGGGTTAAATAAATAACAGAGCCTGGACTAAAAAGGTAAATGCTGAGGAATTCTCTTTTTTAACATGTACATATATTGTAAAAAAATTTAAGGCAACATTCCTCCTGCTAATTAGTGTTTCCTCGGCACTGCAAAAACTACAGCTGGAGGAAGAATTCAGGAACAGTAATCAGCAGCACAATTAAGCAATCTGCTATAATGACAGAGCACAACATTAGGGATAGAATAATCAGAAACATATATATTTTTCCTTCTTGATTTTCATTTCCCACCCAATGATTTGCCTTTGCAGGGTGTATATAAAGCAATGCCTGATAGAAATGCCCATATTTGTCTGCTACAGCTTGTAGACCTTGCTCCAGTGAGGATGCCCATGTTAATTCCTGCCAATCACTTACAACTAATGTTATTTTTACTGTAATTTTTGAAAACCTAGTGTTTGATCTGCTTTAATCCTAATTTTGCCACCCTGTCTCATATAAACTCCTGTTGCTCCTTTAGGTTAGAGGGTCCAACTCCTTTAAGTGGAAGGTATCCAGACAAGAAATCCTGGAGCTGGGGTCCCTTTTATGCCTGCCAGCCATCCCACCCAAGGGAGCAGAGCAGGGAGATTCTTCATACTGTGTTTCTGCAACCTGCAGCTCCTGCTCAGGAGAGGAAAATGCCTACACCTGTGAGCAGACAGTGAGGGGAATGGGCCTGACCTGCTCCATCTGCACAAGCTGTTTTCCCACAGCTCCCTCAGGCTATAGGAGCCCACAAGGAAGGTAAGCTCCCCTCCAAGGAGGTGGTTTAGAAGAAAGAAGGGAAATATGGCCCTTGAGAAGGGCTCCAATGCATTTCAGCTCTCTGCCAGTCATGGATCAAGGCTGGTTGGAATGAAGCCACAGAAGAGAGGGAAGCTCGTGTGTTGCTGTGGGGAGGTAGGTCCTCTTCTTGGGGTCTGCTCGGGGGGTTTACTGGCCGCTGGGAGGGGCCTCTCATGAAAAGCTGGCAGAGAAGCAGTTTTGGTGGAGTCAGGAGTGATCTGTGTGCCCTGGTAGGCCACAGTCATTAACAGTGGGACTTGGTGAGTTTTGTGGTGCTATTTCCCAGGAGCTGGCAATGTTGTTACTGGAGAAGGCCACCAGCCTTTACCTGGGAGGTGGGAGCACTGCAGTGGTGTTGCAGGATCCTTCCAGGGTGGTGGAGCCGATGGGATTGCTGCTGGAAGGTGTCTGGATGGAGCGTTCAACATGTGCTCTGTTCTGCTGGGGTGTGTTGGTGCTCTGTTACCCTCCCACAAACATGGATTTCCTCCTGCTCATTCCCAGATGGAGCTTTTCTTTATTATTCCCCCATATGGAAAGAGTTGGCTGGTCCTGGAGGTTCTTACAACTGGCTCAAGTTTGTAATCTCTGGTATGAGGGAAGGTCTCAGGTGTTTGAATTCACATGTGGCTGCTAAAAACATAGCTTCTATCAGAAATAAGCTAGGAACTGTAAATATGTTACATTGAGGGATCTTTATAAATGCAGTTCTCTGGTTTGCATCCTACATAACCTAATGAAATGACAACTATGAAGTTACATACTTTGAGAATTGAATTTTCATAATGGGATAAGTGCAGCTGGAAGCCCAGCACTTTTATAATCTGAAAAACTTTTATTTTTGCCTTAAGGGATAAGCTTGAGATAAAAACTTAAGGACACACCTAACACTGAGGAGCCCAACAACTCCTCATGTGCAGGAAGATGCGAGTTCCACCTGCTTCAGGCACTAATGAAAACTCTTAGTGCCACTTAAATCAGTTTCTGGTATTTGTCTTAGTATGGCAAAAGATTGGGTGTCTTGGTGGGCAGATTCTTCTGTCACTAAAGCTGGTGAAAAGTCACATTACCATGACCCCTTCCAGAGCTCTTGGATCAGAGCTGATATTATTCTGCACGTTCCCTTTTCATCTGGGACACTGGCTTGCAAACAAACATACATACACAGAGCTGTTCCTCCTTTTCCCGTGTGCCCGTGTTAGTGGAAATCATTGGGAACACCAGGTCTAGGGAGCAGAGATATGTCTCTGCTCAAAACTCGTTCAGGAAATCCCAAACCATGGAGGAATGCTGGGTTAATTTTTCATCTGAGTATCAGCTGAAAGTAATGTAAACCCCAAATTAATGCAGACAATGCCTAGTCTGGTCTGAAGGCCCTGTGTATTTTTGAATTCTTTTCTACTAAAACCCAATAAAAACATGGGGGTGGAAGGTGCTGCTGGGAATTTGCTTTTTGTTCTGCTTAAGTGCTGTATTTCTCAGCAGTCTTCAAGTTTCTCAGCATGAAGATATTGTTACATTAGAACTACTGTGGGTTTAACACAATTCGGAATTTGCAGGCAAATGGATGTATTGTGTTGAGGCTTATCCACAAAGGACTGTGAAACTACAAATTACAACCCAGCTGCATTCTCTTATCTGGATTTTTTTTCCCCCATGTGCCTGTGAGTCCTCCCCTGTTCACAAGGAGAAATTCAAGTGAGAAAAAGAGACATAGGCCTGAAGTCAGAAGGGACCCTGACCTTGGAGATCCTGCCTGTGTCCATGGATGTTTTCTGTTAGTGTCCATAGTGCTTTCCATTAGCAGAGGATGTGATGCCTCCGCATTTAGTGTTTTTGTGATTGCCTGAGAACTCTGTTTTTGTAATTCTCCCTAGAAAACTGTGGCAGATGCAGTAATAGTCAACACATCCACTGAATGCTTCTCAGATAAGGAGGAAGAAGGGGCCTACTGATTCTCTTGAATTGGTAAATATGGAAGTAAAGCAGAGGATCCCCCCATGTTATGTTCTTCACCCTCACTCTTCTTCTTTGAAGGGAATGAAAACCCCCAGTAGGTCCCTAGGGAGAGGTAGGAGGCACTTACACTCTAGAGTAGTTTGAGGCAAGGCTTTAGCAGCTCTTGCTAGTCCTGGGCAGGTTTTGCTGACCTTGTCCCAGTTACACAGCCAAGGCCACGTTATGTACCAGAGCCCTGTGCCACAGCATGGACACCCGACTTGGGGACAACGCTGGAGCAACCATGGAGCAACCAAGTCTGTCTGGGCAGAGGTGCTGCACCACAGAGAGACAAGACAAGTTCTTGACTTTCATTCTTCAAAGCAAAGGGACACATTAGCAGATTTGAGTGATACTCTGCACACCTGCTAGCCAGTAATAGGCTGAAAACACAATGACCTCACCATAATGTTGTTATGTTTATTTTCTTCCTTTCAAATGGCTGTTCCTATAAAGGATGCTGACAAATGGGACCTGAACTCATGCATTTAGTGGGCCAGGAAATAAATATATCAGAGAGACAGTACTTCTTTGGACTCTTCTGAGACTTGGGAGTTGCAGGCCATTCTGTTTGCTGGCTCAGTTTAAGCAGCAGAAATGTCCATGTGTTCTGTCAAAGCACTTTACTTGTGACAGGCAAAGTGCTGCCCTGAACTGGAAAACCATTCAGAGCAAATAAATGCATTAATTCAACGCAGAGTATCTTATATTTGATACACGCCACTTCCTAATCACTTTACCGAACATCTGGATTGCCTTGAAATGAAACCAGTGATGGCGTCATCTTCAATTTGGACATGGGATCCATTTCGGAAGGCTTTTTCCAGGAGAGCACCTCTTGGATCTTGGTATGATTTAGGTTGGGTCCTCCAGGTCTAATCCAGAGTAAATACAATTAAGGGTTGCTTCACTGCTGAAGGAGGACGGAGAGTAGCACACAGGAGCCAGCTGGGCCCTTTGGTACTTGTAGTCCAAGTTGTAGAATCATATTAAAAAGCGTAGATGTTACCAAGGAACAGGGATTTTTCATATGTCTGAAACAGGGTCTGTGCCCCTTTCTCTTAGGGCAGCACAGGTATGTTCTTGCAGGAGAAATGAGAATAATTAATTCTGACTGTTAACATGGTACGAGAGGCTGAAGTTAACCCCATTGTGCTGGTAAAAGTTGCAAAGGAACACAGAGGGTGCAGAGACTCTGCACTGGCTGCCCTGTGTGAGCAAGAGCGATGACTTAATGAATGAGAGATGCACTTGCATTGCAGCAACTCAGGCTCAGCTGAGCAACAGCAAGAACTATTTGCAACATCTTTTTGTCAACATCTGTTTGTCTCTGAGTTCATGAAAGTGGAACAAATCTCAATGATTTTTTTTTTCCTTGCATTGAAATTTTGCACAATTGTTTCTGTTATTTTGGCAGCCAAAATGATGCTGGAATGTTTCACCTTCTTTTTCCAAGTTTTTGAGCTGAGTTTTTCAGTTGAGGTTTGTCACATAAACCATGAGGTTTTACTTCTGCTGCTAGCCAAATTATAATCTTTATATCATAAGCCTTTTGTTGTTTATTTCTTTTTCTTTAAAACTCCAGCTTCTGGAATCATGAGAATGCATGAAAATCTCTACTCCTGTTTTCTGTCATGTGTTTGTTTTCCCTTGAGTTTTTAGCACTGAGAACTGTGGAGAAACTTCTGGGTGTCATCTGAGAGATGAAAAATGGAATTCATTAATTTTTTTTTTTTTTTTTAAATACCACTGGGATAATTTTTGGAAACTATGACTCATGATTTTCAATGTTTAGATTTGGCAATGCTGTAGCTCTCCGTGCTGCTTCCCCATGACCAGGAGTGTCAGAAGAAGCCATGTGGGGCTTGTCTCCACAGACAAGTTCCAGCACAGAGAGCCAGGGTGTGAATTCACAGTGCCCTAGTTAGATTGCACAGATTCCCCATGAGGATGCAGAGTGTGCAGTACCTGCCCTTCGGAAGCACTCTCAGGGCATGTCTCTGTAACATCCAGCATGTGCTTCAGAAGCCCTAGAGCTCACACCAACCTGCTCCAGCTCACGGACTGAAGGCAGCAGGGCCATTCCATGCTTCAAACTGCACTTATTGGCATGGACACAGCTCCAAGGTGATGCTGCTGTGCGGGTTTGGAGCACCTCCCAGCTGTGCTGTGCTGTGTGGCTGTAGTGGGTGCAATACCATTGGGTGCTCCAAGTGACGCTGAGCCTCCTCAGGTGCTCAGGGCTGGCTTCTCCTCCTCCTCCTGGCACCCATCTGCTGTATCTGAAGGGGAAACCGAACTGGTCCATTTTCTGAGCCTGTTGGTGAGGACTTTGGCTCTGGAGCCAGCCTTTCCACTCAGCAGAAGCAAATGTGCTCAGCAGCAGCCAAGGGCCGTGTCGGGAAAGCAGTGACCCCTTTGTGACCGCTGAGGGGCTTTGTGAGGCTTGGTTTAACACTGGAAATTGCCTGTGCGTTCCCAACCCTCAGATTGCTATGAGCATGGCTTGGCTCCTTAGAGACACAGAACCACAAAAAATATTTAATTTACAGAATCACAGAATCAACAAGGTTGGAAAAGATCTTGGGAAAACGCTTGGGCACCCAGTGAGGAACACACTGGATGAGGATAAGATGGCCTTGAGGGAGCAGTTTGAAGTTTCTTTTGGCTGTCCCCATCAACTATAGAGAAAAAATGGAAAATGAGCCAGTGGAGTATACCTGGTAAAGGGGGACAAGAGGGAGAAGAAGCCACTTAGGAATTATTCAGCCCCTGGTGAAAGAAAAGCTGTGGTAGCTGCAGGATACCTGCTGTACCCAAGGCCAAGTTTAAGCAGCTGCTGGGATAAAACCCAGGAGACAGAGATGTTGCTGCTAGAGCAGCTCCTCTGGCCAGGCCAGGTGTGAGGGAAGAAGCTGCTGTGGCTGGAGCCCCTGGGAAGGGCGCTCTGCCACTGGGAAACCAGGATGCTGCAGGGTGCACCAGGGCGGGGGAAGGCTGGGAGCAGGCTGAGGTCTCTGCCCCTCAGGAAGCCGTGAGGGATTTGTGTGTTTTCCAAGGCAGCAGAGACAGGATGCTGAGGGGTGGGAGAGAGACAGATTTCCTTCTGCAGTGAATAGACTGGGGTGGGGGATGGCAGCTCTGATTTAACCCTTGCCTGTTCCTTTCATCTCCAAAATGAACTGGTGGCTTAGGAAACCATTCCAAGAAACTGCAGAAATGAAAGGAACAAAAAGTACCAGGTTGTTGGCACTGGAGTGATGCTGTGAGTTTAATATCCCAGTTCTCTCGCCCCCAGGCGTGTCTCCCTGGCTCTGGCATTCCTTTTTGACTTTGAAGTTTGTTTGTTCAGTGGCACTGGCATTGCTATGACCCACATGAACACCAGTGATGCCAAGGGAGAGGCTTATGGGACATTACCTTGCATCAGGTAGAAGCAGCCTGTGGGAGACTGCTGCAGGTTTGGGTGCTGTAACAATTTTACAGCAGAAGCCTGAAAAAGATGGGATTTCATTTGTCTTTTACATTGCGGGTAGGGAAAAAATCTTAGGAGTAACTCCTGAAATGGTTTCTATTCTTGTTCAACAGTGAAGGCTTTTCTTTATCTCTTGTAAAGTCGTTAATAGGATGATCTAGAGGAGTGGAGAAGTGGAAGAAAACCCAACTACTATCACCTCCCACTCCCACCAAGCCCTTGGAAATGCTGTGGAAACAAGACCTGTGTGAAGACCTTTAGGGCATAAGTACATGAAGCATTTGGGAGAGGTACCTGGAACATGGGAATCCACAGAAAACTACTTTGTTTACTGCACCAGAGTCTCCCAGAGCTGTGGAGAGTCCACATGGCTGAAAGTTGGCAGCCGGGCTGCAGGTATGGTGAAAGAGACGTGTTTTCTAAACACACCAAATACTTATTGCTCCGGCCTTTTGTAGATAAAGATCAGCTCTGACTTTAAAAGAAATTATAGCAGAAGTGCTTGTATCTGGGAGGATTAATACCTGCTCCCAAGTTGGGCTTTGTAGAATTGAACTTCATAAGCAAATTACTTGATGTGATTAACCAAGTCAGAGGGTTGAAGGAAATGTGCCTCTGACAGCATCAGGGTGGAAGCTGTAATGTGTTGGCCAGAGAATTATCCTGGCTAGGAACAAACAGCCAGAAGGTTCTTGGGTGTGAGGTTTCCCATTAAAACAGTATCTTCTCTCTGAAAGAAACCCACAGCGAAAAAAATAACCCTGCTGAAAGCCTGAATTTTTTCTGAGATTCAAAACTGCCTTGACTCTGCGGGTGTTTGATGTGCAAGGATGGCAGAGAGCAGTTGTGAACCAAAAAGAGCTAAGAATTTGTAGGAAAACATCTGGTATCTAGACTGACCAGATAAAGAGTTTTCAGTGGCTCAGAAAACATTTCTGCCCTATGATTGTGCTAGTTTCACTAGGAAAAACAGTCCCTGCACTAACCTCATTCTGTTTTACGAGTTTGAAGGTTGGAATACACAGATATTGGCCTACTTGTTCCTCTGGTAAAGATGACTTTAAAAAAAAAACAACCACACTTAAATATAAAGCAAGCCAAACAAAAAAAAGAATGTTTTAATGATGAAATAAGCAAAAAAATATTGCAAAAACAAAATGAAAAACAGTTAAAGCCTGAAATGGAGTGCCAGGCAAGACAAGCTGACCTTCTCAGAGTCTGCTTCAGGAAACAAAAACATTTCCTCATGCCAAGCATGCTCTGCATGAGCTGAGTTTGCTCGGTCTCAAGCTGATGACAGTAGCTTTTGCTGCTTTTGACAAAACAAATAATGCAATGGGGAGGATAGTTCTCTGTTAGGGCAGGTTTTTTTTCTTGCTTCCAACTGGGATATCAGGTCCCTGCCTGGTATCCAAGCTCATTCACAAGCTGGGCTAGGCTGGACAAGCCATTTCACCCAGGATGAAAATCCTACCACAGCTGGGATGTGCAAGGGTTGAAGTAAATGCTGCTTTGTGCTGTTTGGAAATTATTCACTTGGGATCAAAATATATGTTTAAGGGGAGATTTCAACCCTTTCTCGGGTGGGATTAGCTATGCTTTGGTGCTCACAGCAGTTGACAAGGAGGTGACAATGGGAGAACATGACATGTTGTCCTGTTGTCTAAAAGCAGGGTAGGTGGGAACCTTGCAGGCAGGTTTCTGCCTGCAGTGCTTCTGGTTTGCTACACCTTGCCTGTGGCAGGCAAGCCTGGACTGCCCTGTGTGTCCTCATGAAGCTGGGCAGCACAGGGCTGAGGTCTCAGCAGCCACCAGTGTCACTGTGTGTCCCCTGTGAGCTGACAGCATGGGCAGAGGCAGTGCTGTGTGCAGAAGTGCTCTGGAGGTGGGTGTGGGGAGAGGGAGGGTGGGGAGGTGTGCCGGGACGCGTGGGCTGTGCAGAGAGTGCAACGGGTGAGTGGGACCATGAGTGCAGGTGACATCCCTCCCTCCAATGAGCACTGTCCGTCCCATCCGGGCCAGCCTCCGCCCCCAGGCTCCAGCCAAAGTTCCCACCCCATCCAATTGCTCCAATTAGTGCTGTGGGTTTTTTTTCTTTATTAAGAAGGTGGCTCGAGACCTGCCTGTTTTTGAGTCCAGCTCCCTTTAATCTGTCCCTGCCATGATTGAGGTTAACAGAGTTTCCTGCCCAGCAGCCTCTTTGGCAAATTAGAGAGAACCAGTGAGACACTGTCAATAAACTTCCCACTGTATAGATTTCATCCAGCAGAGCCTGAATAAATTGGGTCATGCTGCCATATGTAATCCATGCACTTGAGGTTTGACCTAGCTCCTGTGCAAACCAGTGGGCAGGGATGTGTCTGGGAGCTGGACTGGAGCTCTGGCTGACACAGCTGAATTTTGAAAGAGCTGGGGTGGAGCCATGCCCTTCATTTTCGTGGACCAGTTTCATTTGTACGGGAAGATGATTGATGTCTTCCCGCGGGAGCTTTTGTCTGTGCTGGAGTGTGTCTTGAACAACATTGCCAAGATACCTTGGGGCTGGGTTAGGTAATTATTTTCTGATTAGATACTGAAATCAAATAAATAAGTTAATCATTTTACAAGTTCAGAAGAAAATACATTTATTTATTCTGAAACTTCTTCACAATGGCAATGCATAACTCTGTCATCTTCTGCATGGTGTTGGCCTCGGGTCAGATGATTTCCCACCAAACAATTTGCTAGCGTCTCATGGCCCTGGTAATGCAAAGTCACCTGTTCAGAAGGAGGCAGGATTCTAGTCCTTCTCTCCTTTGGGCAGTTGATGTGAACCTGCAAGTAGTGGTGATGGGCCAGGGTGGCTGCCATCAGTTGCCACAGTTCATATCAGCAGCACAGAAAAGATTCGTACACTAACAGGGGAGACTCCTCTTTTGAAAAGAGGCTTTAAATGATGTCAAGAACCACCACAACGATATGGTTTTTACATAAATAATAATTAATTACATGTAAATCAGCCTTTTCCCCACCCCTTCCATTAGTATCATCTTTGCTAAGCTCTCTGTCTTGTTTCTGTCCGCTCACTCGGAGTAGTTGAATGGCAACAGACATCATTTGCAATGCTAACGTCAGATACGGGTCAAAATGGACACGGAAAACACAACCCGGGGTTTTATCAATGCAATAACAACCAGTTCTGTCTAGAGATGGCAGTGTACTGGGGTTTAACCTCTTCACTGCCACAGAGCCAGAAACAGTAGGAATTTACTTTTTTGGTTTCCTGTTCTGCTATTTCCAACTTACTTTCAGCCCTTTCTTTCTCCTGGCCATTTTCTTTTTTTCCCCCTCTCTCCCCTTTCTGGTGTTTACTAGAGCATCTGGTAGTGTTTATCTCCCAAGACACAGGAGAGGGTTGTTTTCATAGATATGTAACTGGCCTAAAAGCTTTAATCTTTGTTGATGTTGGACTTTTGGATTAAAAAATAGTCATAATAGTGGAAAAAGTTAAAATGAAATAATACTTCAGCACAGAACACTTTGGAGACAGCATCAACAGAAAACCCTTCACAGGGAAAGCTGCAATTACTGCATCTCCTTCGCAGGCAATGCTGAACTTGTGGGGAGAGCAGGGCAGGGAGTGAGGAGACCAATTCCCTGAGATGAGACTGCTTGTCCCGCTGGAAGCTGAAAGTGTGGCATATCCTCGTGGAGATTTCTGCATGTGCTCCTGCAGCAGGAGTTTAAGCAGACCCAGAAATGCCAACAAGATGTTAGAAATCTGTTTCCATCTCTGCTGGCTTCCAATGCTGCCTTCCAGGAAGGCAGGGAAAGAGCTTGTCTGGCCTTCAGCGGAGTCAGACTACGCATGACCTGGGGTTTGTAGCCTCTATGGAGTACTGGAGGTCAGAGGAGGAGATGGTGTTTTGGATTTGGTCTCCTGCTCTAGAGAAGTATGTTGGTTTTCTCTGAAAGCTTCAGAGATGCTGCGATTGGGTTAATTAGAAGTTGTCAAGATACAGCAAGAAGCGTTGCTGTCATCAGAGAGATGTAGAAAGTGTTACAGAAATTGGGTAGCAAAAGGCAGGTAGGTGTCTGCTATCTGCAGCAGATATTATTTGCTGCCTTCCCAGGGGACTAGGCACTGTCCCAAACCTGCAGCAAAGTCAGCTAGGCTGGAAGCAGACCTGCAAAATCCGGGTGGTTGTTGCTTTCCTGGTAAGAATATATTCAGTTGCTAATATTGTAAATGCTTGGTGGTACATTTTTATAGCAATAGCATTTATGTAACTTAAGATTTTTATGTAATTTAAGATTTTAAACTAATGTCTTAATTCAGGTGCTACATACCCCACCTTCCACCCCTGCTCACCTGTCACATAAGGTGTAAACCTGACTGTAACCTCTCCTAACTTCTTGGGATAAAACACTTTTGGAAAACCCTCACTTTGGGAAGGCAGCGAGCTGATGAAAGGGAGCTTAGCAGTAATGAACCAGGCTAATAAATTACCTAATGTCACCTTAGGATAGGTCCATGGCCGCCTGTCACACAGCAGCACATCAAGCTGGAGATGCACAGTCGGTCTCTTCTAACCTTTGTACCTCCTCCCGCTTAGCAGGGAGCTGGTTCTGGAAAAGACCAGGCCTGTGGAGTCCTGCAAACTGAAGGGTAAAATATTAATAAGCCAAAGAGGAGCTGGAGGTGTCAGTGAGGCTCCTGCACAGTGCAGCCAGGAGGGAGAGTGCTGCTGATCTCCACACAAAGGGAAAGGCAAACGGCTTCTCCGCAGAAAATTTCACCGACCAATTTTTTTTGCATGCAAAAATGCAGATTCAGCAGCACCAAAACGGTCTGTGCACACATGCCAAACTTGTCATTTATAAAAACTCAAAAAAGCTCTGACAAATGCTGAAGCTGTTAGTTTTGACACTTCTGACATGAAACACTTTGATTTTTCATTTTGAAACTACTTTGTGTTCAAAATGTCCTTTAATTTTATTTTCAAGCAAGGGGGTGTGTGTCTTTTTTCTTATTCCCCCAAAAAAATCAAAATTGAAATGAAATCTTCGGATTGACTCAACACGAAATTGTTCTTGGATTTTTGATTTCACAAAGCTTTTTTTTCTTAGATGTGTTCGGCTTCAAGTCACTTCTTTTTCACCCCCAAAATTTGCCAGTTGGTTTATCAAGAACCACAGCGAACATCAGCCCCTTTGAAGGGGCGCAGCTGCCACAATAGAATATTTTTTTTGCGGCTGTCAGTTGCAGAAAGAAGGAAAAAAAAAAGGAGCCTTGCTTTTGCTTTCCAGGAGATTGAGTTCATTTTCTATCTGACAGGGATAAATAATAAACAGTATTTTTTTTTTCTACTGTGAGGGATTGTGTTACGTTATCTGTTTAAACATTCCGTTACATTTTAGTAATGTGAATAATGATTATTCCTGTGCTTCTGAGCTCTCTCTCTTGGCTCGGGTGCTGGAGGTTCAGGAGACACCTGGCATTGTTGACAGAGCGCTGAACTTGAACGCCTCTTACTGTGACAGGGCAAGCCCAAATATTTTGGGAAGAGTCCTTGTTATGTTACGACAGGGCTTGGTAGCACTGATGCTGGGGACGGGTTTTGCTTTAATACGGAGCTGATTATGCTTTATTATTCGGGGAACAGCGTGAACTTTGGCAGGCAGGCTGCTGGGAGAAGGAGGATTGCACTTGGGCACTTCTTATTTGTATGATGTGCTGAAGGTCTTCCAAGAGATGCTGTCTCTCAAAAGAGGCCAGGATAGGAGGCTCTGAAAGGCGTTTTTCTGTGGGTGAGAAAGTGGGAGAAATAAAGCTTTTTTCAAAATAATATAAATGTTTAATGTAGTCCCTACATGTAGACAAATACCTGGGGAAGAGCTTGTATTAAAATACCTTTTTAATCATATTTTCTGTCAAGGTGGAGTTTGCTTCCCACAGTGTACATCTTCCCTCTTTTATTGGTTTCCTCTCCTGAAGCCGAGCTGCATCTTGGCAGTGCTTTGTGCATCTTCAGTACTGCAAGAGTGTCCAGCTCGTGGTGTTAAATTGGTCATAGACTTTCAACAAGATTGGATGTCTTGTGGTGTTTGCCAATTCACGTATGGCACGTAATTATATTCAGGAAGCAATAGGAATTAAATGACATTAATTTCCATGAATATTCATTTAAGAATCTCGACCAAATTCAGGCAGATTAATAGTCCAACACAAATACAATGGCTATTCATTGCCCCCACAGGAAAAGGAAATATGTATTGGCTGGCAGCTCAGGACAAATGGAAACGTGCTATAGAAAAGTTATCTCTGGGTGGCTTCTGGTACAGTGGCGGCTGGAAGGACACCTCCAGGAGTAAAGAGGATTAGTGTGGGTACGGATGTGGGGAGCCTTTCCCATCCACTGAGGAACCCAGAGGAGTCTGGGGTGAATCCAAAACTCATGTCTCTGCACTGCCCATGCAAATCCAAACCAACTCTGACTGCAGTGGAGCTCCTCTGGACTCACAACAGAGCAAAATGTCATTTATTCTGTGCCTGACTCCCGCTGCCCTGTGTGTGGAGCCAGGCTCCAGCCTGCTCTGCCTGGATCGTGATGCTGCAGGGCAGCACAGCCATTTCTTTCCCTCACAAGCAGCACTAAGCTGGCTGTGCTGCTTGCTGCCTGCTCTGCCACAGCCAGCCCAGCACCAGCCCGCAGGGTGGCTCCAGGGCAGTCCTGTCCTGCCAGGCACCTCCTGGCACACGGAAGCTCGGTTCTGCTCTAGCTTGTCCTCCCAGCGCAGGCCAGGACACGGCTTCTACTGTGTCCAGGGAAACTGGGGAAGTATAATAGCAAAAGCAGATGAAGGATGCAAATGTGTTTGCAACTGAGGCATCAGAATTTGAGATGCTGGAATGCGCCCCTCACCCCCCCCCAACAACAATTATTTAATTTAAAAAAAAATCTGGGTTTGGTTATAGCTCTCACTTGGGAGAACTTACAGTTTTCATTTTGTCAGACAAGCCAACTTGAGACTTTAGCTGTGTCACATTATCTCTTTGTGGGACTTCCCCAACTGGACAACAGATCCTGCTTCCACTAAAGCTGGTGCAAGTGTTGCCAAGAGCATTGGGTTCAGCTTGTAGGCTGATGTTTATAACTTTTAGAATTCCCCTTCATAGGCAAGTTGGCTCCTCCTGCCCTTGAAGTTCTCTGAGCAAAAGAAAGGTCCAGTTATTTTACCTTGCACATGTACCATGGGATGGGCAGAGCTGCATTTTCTACCTTTTTGAAGGTTATTTGTTGCCAGACTGATCTGACTTGCCCTGACTACACCCAAAACAAGGAAACGTGGAAAGCAGCAACCACCATTTTGCCAAGAAGGGGTTTTGTCTCAAGCGGCAATATGAGGGTACTCACAGGGCTGCTTCTGCTTGGGCTTATTTGGAACAAAGTCAGAGAATCATAAAACCAGGCTGTAAATCCAATGTACATTTCTCTTTATGTCCACCAACTTTTTGGGGCAGTACTTAGTGTGTATCTCATCTTTTCATGTCTGATGTAAAAGGTAGAATAACAGCTGAGTACCCACATGGGCTTTGCACCTATGCAGGAGTGCCAAGTGGGCCAGGAACCCGCCATGCAGCCTGGTGATGTGCTCTGCAAAGCCTCATAAACCAGTGACTAAAGCAGAAAAGACTCCAAGGCCTGGCTCCTGGGACATTGGAGGTGTGGCATTACAGTAGCTTGGAAAACATTCTGACTTTATAACAAGTAACACCTATAATTACAGAGGCGTCATCACCTTCATAATTTTTTTTTTTTTTTTTTAGCTAACAAGCTGTAGTTGTAGCCTGTGTACATCCCTGCCAAAATCTGCCAAGCATTTGCTCTTGGGATGGTTCTGCCGGTGGTGGGAATATCAAGCATCTTTCTCCAGGCACTTATAAAACAATACAGCAGTAAACAATTCAAGTACAATTAGCAGCTACATTGGCGGAGGGGGAGGGAGAAGTCCCACCGCTGGTATTGTCTGTGGAATTAATCATGTTTTACGGAGTTGATATACTGGTTTGGACGTGTGAAATTAAAAACAGGAGAGGAAGAAGTAGCCAATAAGCGTTTATTCGAGAGCAAAATGTAAAACAAGTATTTTTTTTTTTAGCAGTACGGGGGTGAGTGTTTAAAAAATGCTCTTTTTACAGGTTTAGCTCTTTTTTCTTCCTTCTGAAGAAACAGATGAACTAAAAAATATAACAAGACACGCTGAAAATTATGTTTGCTTTTAAAGCTGGTGGTCCCGCCGGTCACACAAACGCCAGTGTCTCCTGCGGTATCTGGGGTGGAAGAGCGGGATGCTGAACGCTCCGCTCCCGGCTGTCGTCCGTTCCCGGCCCCGCAGCGCCCGGCGGCGGCCCCGAGCGCTCCCCGCCGGCCCGAGCGCACCGCTCCGGCGGCGGCGCGAGCATCACCTCCGCAAATATTTATTTGCAGCGATTTTCCGCTCTTAATTATTTAAAACATAATGAATTAGGCATAAGTACCTCGCTATTAGGGTAATTCCAGGTGTTAATTGCTGCCGGAGCGGCTCCCGCCGTTCCGCCGGGAGGTGGCGCCGCGGGCCCGGCGCTGCTGCCGGAGCCGGGCGGGGGACGGGGACTGGGGACCGGGACCGATACTAGGGGAGAGGTTGGGCCCGGCGCGGGGCTCCCGCGGGCGCGGTTCGCCCCGCCGTATCGCTCCTGGCAGTGTGTGTAACCATCAACCCCGGCCCCCGGTCCGTCCTGAGGGCAGCCTCGCGCGACTGCCCAAAAAACAAAGGGAGGGAAGAAAGCCGGGCGGGTCAAGGAAAGAGTTTTTTCCCCGAACAAGTCGGTCGCTCGGTAACTTCGCGGCCGCCCGCTGGCTCCCGCCCGCAGCGCCGGGCAGGACGCGCTCCATCCCTGCGGGATGACCGACCCCCGTTCCCCTCCGGCGGCGCGGTGCTGTCGGCAGCGGGCCGCGGTCCCGGGCAGGGCAGGGCAAGGGGCTGCCCGGCGGGGCCCGCTCCCCTTCCCTGCTCCGGCCGCCGTCAGGGGAACCCCCGCGCCGCCGGAGGCTCCAGCTCCGCGCTAAGGCCGTCGGTGCTGCTAAAATTCGCAGTGCTCGAGTGCCGGAGCCGCAGGGCTGGGGCAGCCGCGTGGTCCCGACTCTGCCCCCTCTCGCCCTCTCCCCGCGGGCGCTGCCACCCCTCTCCGCGGGAGCCCCGACGGCGCGACCGGGAGCGCTGCCGCTCCGCGCACCCACCGAGATGCGGACCCACCCCCGCGGAGCGGCTCCGCACTCAGCCCGGCCCTTGGGCCGGTCAGTCCCGCTCAGCGGCCGGTGCGCGCCGCTGCGCACCCGCGCAGTGTGTCTAAGCGGTGTTTGCGCCCACAGAGGCGAGCGCTGCGGGGGGGGAACGCGGGCAGCGCCCGTCTCGCCGCTCCGCGCAGGTAAGGCGGCTCCGCGGGTATCCGCGGAAGGCACTCCGGGGTCCCCCGCGCCCCCCAAGCTCCGCTGGCCTGATAGCCCTCCAGCTCCCGCGCGGCTGTGAAAAAGTTGGTAGGGGTACGCAGCGCTGCGCCCCCGCCGACAGGGCGGCCCCGGCCCGCGCGCTGAGCTGTCCTGCGGGGCGCGGAGGGGTGCGCAGGGATGCGCAGCGCTGCGCCCCGTGCTCCACCGCCACTTTCGCTTCCCCGCGGGGCCGCCCCGCCTCCCCCGGCCCGGCCCCCCCCCCCCCCCCCCCCGGCCGTCCTCCGCGGAGCTCCGCGCCGGCGGGGCTCTCGCCCTTCACCCCCTGCGCGCTTCATCCCCCACTTCTATTATTTTTTTTTCATTATTATTATTTTTCCCTTGCGCCGAGCCTTGTTTACCCAGCAGGTGGATGTGACGTCAGAGACTGAC